>NW_026111707.1:269881-332381 GCF_024679095.1 Eriocheir sinensis
GGAATATAAGACCCATCAAAGGACGGATGATCTTGCCGGCCAACTACCGTCTAGTTTTAGACTGGGGGGGACTCGGACTCACAGTCACAGCCATGCACCCGGTCTTCCTGGGCGTCCCCACTCTTTCTTTCCTGGCGGGTGATAAGCCAGGTCCTTCGCTGTGTGTCGTGATCTTTTGGCTTCAACGCAATGCCCTCACACTCTTTCTCCTCTCTCATCTCTTTTATTTTCATTTCTCTTCTCGGCGTCTCAGGTGTTTGGGGGCTGCTGAGCAGGCGGCGCAAAGAGTCCGCACTCCTTCCTCTCTACCTTTTTCGTCTCTGACAATAATAATAATAATAATAATAATAATAATAATAATAATAATAATAAAAATAACAAATACAGATAATCTGACACTTATTTTTTTCCATCATTATTGTTTTATTCTTTACATTTTGATTTTTCTCCCTCGTTGCTTTTTATTACAAGTGTTAGGTGGAGAGTCTTCCTGGAATGTCGCTTTCTGTACACATGAATCACCGGTGAATGGATCTGAAGGCGGGACAGAGAGGTGGAGGAGGAGAAGGAGAAGGAGGAGGTGATGAGAATGAAATGGTGCAGTGAAAGAAATAAGAAGAGGAGGGGAGGAACGAGGAGGAAGACGAAAATAAGAGACGGAGGGAGATGAAGGAAAGGAACTCACCCAAAAATGAAGATGAAGACACGATAATAGAAGAGAAAAAATAAAAGGCAGGTAATGAGAGAGAGAGAGAGAGAGAGAGAGAGAGAGAGAGAGAGAGAGAGAGAGAGAGAGAGAGAGAGAGAGAGAGAGAGAGATAATAATAATAATGAACTTTATTTCCACTAAAAGTGGGTATTCTACACATACATTAGATTTACATAGATTTACATAGAAAATCAGACCACACAGACCCCATGGTCCAGACTAGGTGGTCTGTCCTTAAGCCTAAGTGATTTTACATTAATTAGAAGGCTCCAAAACGTTGCATTTCTACTCTAGTTGATATTAAGTTGAAGGAAGTGACGGTCGAGCTTATTTTTGAAGGAGTCAATCGTGTTACACTGGACCACTGATGGTGGAAGCTTATTCCATTCTCGCACTACAACGTTGGTGAAGAAAAATTTGGTGCAGTCTGAATTTACTTGTCTACATCTGAGTTTTACGCCACTGTTCCTCGTGCGCAAAGTGTCATCGATCATAAACAATGTTGATCTGTCTACATTCGTGAAACCATTAAGTATTTTAAAACATTCGATCAGTTTTCCTCGGAGGCGACGTTTCTCAAGAGAGAACATGTTAAGGGTAGAAAGCCTTTCTTCGTTGGATTTGTTGCGCAAGGAAGGGATCATTTTCGTTGCCCGACGCTGAACACCTTCTAATTTAGCAATATCCTTTACATGGTGGGGAGACCAAAACTGTACAGCAAATTCTAAGTGGGGTCTGACTAAACTATTGTAGAGCAGGAGTATTACATCTTTATTCTTGAATAAAAAGTTTCTATTAATGAAGCCCAACATTCTGTTCGCTTTATTTGCTGCATCGATGCATTGCTGTGAGAATTTGAGGTTTGACGCGATTTTGACCCCCAAGTCCTTGACGCATTGAACGCTTTTGAGTTTAACGCCGCGCATTTTGTAATCGAACTTCTTATTCCTCGCTCCAACTTGAAGGACCTGGCACTTGTCTACGTTAAAGGGCATCTCCCATCTATCCGACCAAGCTGAAATTTTGTGCAAATCCTCTTGGAGGCTTTGCCTGTCTTCGTCAGTGAGAACCGAGTTACCAATCTTTGTGTCGTCTGCAAATTTACTAATGCGGTTATTGAGTCCAACATCCACGTCGTTGATGTAAATAATGAAGAGCACTGGGCCAAGAACCGAGCCCTGAGGGACGCCACTAGTGACCGGCGCCCACTCTGAGTTAAATCCGTCAATCACTACTCTTTGTTGTCTGTTGCTCAACCAATTCGCGATCCATTGGTTTACTTGACCGTCAATACCTATTTGCTTTAATTTGTAAAGTAATTTATGATGCAGGACTTTATCAAATGCTTTCTGGAAATCAAGATAGACTACGTCCAGTGATTTGGTTACGTCATAAACAGTGAAGAGGTCGCTATAAAAGGTTGATAGGTTTCATAGGCAGGATCTTTTGTTTCGGAAGCCATGTTGTGAGTCCCCAATTAATGAGTGGCTTTCAAGGTAACTCACAATTTTGTCTCTAATTATGCCCTCAAGTAGCTTACCTACAACCGAAGTTAGACTAATGGGCCTGTAATTACCTGGTACTTTATTGTCTCCTTTCTTAAAAATCGGTGTCACGTTAGCCTTTTTTCCAATCTGAAGGGACGATGCCTTGTCGCAAGGTCATATTGAATACGGTTGTGAGGGAGGAGAGTATTTTGCTCTTTGCTGATGTTTCTTTCAGCAGAGTTGGATATACTTTGTCAGGTCCAGGACTTTTATTTGTTTTAAGTGATTTGAGGGCTTTAAGGACTTCATCGGGTTTTATTTCAAAGTTAGGCAATGCATGCTCGGGATTTACATTAGTACTGGTGTTGGTGGTAATGGTGTGAGGACTGTTAGTATCAAACACCGAGGAAATGTAATTGTTTAACAGGTTTGCAACGTGTTGGCTGTCAGTCACTAGTGCACCGTCGCTGTTTGTTAAGGGTCCAATTCCACTTCTGATCGCTTTTCTGTTATTTATGTAACTGAAGAAGGACTTCGGATTATTTTTACAGTTAGCTGCAATATTTTCTTCATATCTACGCTTTGCCTGACGCACTAATCTGTTTACTCGTCGCCTGGCATCATTGTAGAGTCTAATGTTTTCGGGCGTGCTTTGTTCTTTCTTTAACCTGTAAAACAATTTTCTCTCCTTGACTGAGTGTTTAATTTCGCTATTGAACCAAGGTGGGCTTTTATTAGTGTTAATTCGTTTCTCGCACAAGGGGACTAATGTGTTCTGCTGAGTGAGTAAGTGATTTTTAAAGCCTACCCAGGCGTCCTCTACATTGCCGTCATCTGATAGTTGCATATCTATTAGTTTTCGTCGGATTTCTACGAAGTTGGCTCTTTTGAAATTGGGCACCTTTACTTTATTTTCAGTCACCGATGTTTGAGCTCTAATGTCAACGCGCACTAGTTTATGATCGCAGGAACCGAGGTGTTCTCCTACCGTGACATTACTGACTAGGTTATCTTGGGTCGTTATAACAAGGTCAAGTATGTTATTTTGACGAGTTGGTTCAGAAACCATTTGGTTTAGATAATTTTCCTCTAAAAATTCGATCATTCTTTGAATCAAACACACACACACACACACACACACACGCACACACATGAAAAATAGAAATATAAGATTAAGAAAACAACAACAACAACAACAACAACAACAACAAAACACTCAGCACCGAACCACTAGATGAACATGGATAAAATAAAAAAAGGAAAAAGAAAAAGAAAGGAAGAAAGAAAAGAAAATAAGAAATAAGAAAATAATAGATACGAAAGGAAAGCAAAAATAAAAATAAAGACCCATGCATATAATATAAAACGGCACGGCCGTCCGTTTATTTCGTTCCCGCGCCTGACACCAAACATGTTTTCTGTGCAGCTCAAATTTTTATTTAGTTACTTATCTATTTTAACAGAGTTTCATTTTATTATCAAGTTTACGTGTTTGTACGGACACACACACACACACACACACACACACACACACACAAACGCAAACAATATTATTTATTTGTTTCCACTGATCCTTTTTTACGTATTGTTTTAGATCTTTTCTCAATATTTTATCGTTTTCAAATGTCAAAATATCATTTATTGAAAGCGTAATAGTATTTCTTTAGCGTAAAGACACTATTCAGCATAACGTTATTCCCTCATTGCTTCATAATGATATACTTGAATTTGGGTCAGTAACGCTGATATATATTGACGCTCAATTTTCATTATATTGTCAAGTCTCCTTTGATGCTACTATGCTTTAAATAGGCAATTATTTCCTGCAATCTTCATTATCAGTTTTGTACAGCGCGTAGACGCCTACCTCAGCATGGGGGTGACGGGGGGGATGGGGGGGGGGGCCAGAATGGAGATGAAGGAAGATCGGGTCCACCGTCGGCTAGAGGAACAAACGAGAGGCGACGAGACAAGAAATAGGAGCACGAGGCTTCTTTCCCAGGCGACGAGACAAGGAACAGAAAGGAGAGGTAAGGAAATACCAGGCTGGCTATCAGACCCTCAATTTTGGTGAGTATTATAAGTTTGATGTTTTGATAAGTTTGATGATGTTAAAGTGACATTTGATGTACTTTGCTGTAATTTTTCATCAACTATTTCACAATCTTATTCAAGGCCATATTAATTTATGATTCTTCAAAGAGTTAAGTTTCATTCTTGCGATGTCCACCTTATTGACGGCTGTTTTTCTTATATTCGTCAATTTCACTTTAATTTGACGTTGTTTCGAACAATTTAGTTTAATATACATCAACCTTCACCTTTTTGACGTTGCTTTCTTTATAATGGTCAAGTTCATTTTAATTTAACTCTTTTCCGAATAGTTAACTTTAATTTCGTCCGCGCCCCGTCTTGGGCACGCATTCTTCTACGGTCTTCCCGCCATACTTTCAGCGTCCTTAAGTATTCCCCCCGCCGCTCCCCTTCAACCCCTCGGCAGCCTCGGCGCGGGCATGTGTTGTTCGTCGCAGGGCCGAGAGAATACCGGGTCCACGCACGCGCACCTTAAGCCGATGAGGGCGGGGCTAGAGCTGTGACGTCACAGAGTGCGGGTTGCTCTCTCCCACCTCCCCTCGCTCAGGCTCTCTCTCTCTCTCTCTCTCTCTCTCTCTCTCTCTCTCTCTCTCTCTCTCTCTCTCCTGCGGCCCACAGGGTGCGGGTTGCTGTCTCCCCTACCCCCTACCCCTCTCTCAGGCTTCTCTCTCTCACCTGCAGCATATTACCACACTAATATTGTATGTAATCCAATTCTGACTGACTTTGAGGCTTATGTATTGCGGGTGGCTCTCTCCCCCACCCCCTTCCCCTCAGGCTGGTATCTCTCTCTCTCACCTGCAGCATAATACCACACTAATATTGTATGTAATCCAGTTCTTGCTGACGACTTTGAGGCTTATGTGTTGCGGGTGGCTCTTTCCCCACCCCCTTCCCCGCGCGCGCGCGCTCTCTGTCTCTCTCTCTCTCTCTCTCTCTCTAAGCAGCAGCATATTACCACACTAATATTGTAAGTAATAAAATTCTTATTGATGACCTTGATACTTTTTTACAGTATATATTATGAGAATATGCTGTCAGTTGACATTCTCACTGCACAAAGGATATGAAAGTGGTAGGGGACTAGGGGTCACATTTAATGATACCACTATCAAAAGTAACAAAACACTGGTGCATACTTCGGAAAAGGCATAATAATATGTTAGGAGCAACATCAGTGCATACTATTACAGTTTCAGTGTCCTTTGGAAAATTAAAAAAACTATATATTGTGTGCCTATAGCGATTGGTAGTGTTACAACCAGCCACAACACAATGAGGCATCACTAAACGATGCGGGCGGCCTGAACCGGCAGCTGACCATGCAGTAGCGCACACCCCGCCACGGTTGAACCCAGACTGGCCGCGGCAGCCACCTCGGACTCTTCCCTGCACGCACCCTGTGACGTCACGACCTGCGCGGCCCGGTGGAGTTTTTGGTGGCTCCTTGCGCGGACCTTGTATTCTCTCGGCCCTGGTTCGTCGCGCATCACCTGGCCCGCCTCGGCTCAGGTGTCCCCGCAAGGTGTCCCCGCGTGTCACCTTCGCCCTCACCTGTCCCATTAGTTACTTCAGTCTCGCACGGGTCTGGAATGTCCTTTAGTTGATGCCTTCTCTCTCTCTCTCTCTCTCTCTCTCTCCCTTTGTTCTATAGTTAATGCAGTATTTCTTCCCTTCTCCCTCCCCCACTCTCTTCTCTCTCCCTTTCTCAATCTCTTTTCCATTCATCAATCCATTCATACATACAATCCCACATACGTACATACAAACATAAAAACTCCAATTTCCAATAAACTCTGGGGTATGGGTATGGGATAGTATTCTGGACCACTACTACAGACACTATGTAATCCAGCACGCCCTGTTGCATAGTGGAACTGTTGGCGACTAAACCGGCTCCCCCGCTGGGCCGTCCAGTGAGGAGGGTGACTGGACACCCAGCAGGACGGAATATAAGACCCATCAAAGGACGGATGATCTTGCCGGCCAACTACCGTCTAGTTTTAGACTGGGGGGGACTCGGACTCACAGTCACAGCCATGCACCCGGTCTTCCTGGGCGTCCCCACTCTTTCTTTCCTGGCGGGTGATAAGCCAGGTCCTTCGCTGTGTGTCGTGATCTTTTGGCTTCAACGCAATGCCCTCACACTCTTTCTCCTCTCTCATCTCTTTTATTTTCATTTTCTCTTTCTCGGCGTCTCAGGTGTTTGGGGGCTGCTGAGCAGGCGGCGCAAAGAGTCCGCACTCCTCCCTCTCTACCTTTTTCGTCTCTGACAATAACAATAATAATAATAATAATAATAATAATAATAATAATAATAATAATAATAATAAAAATAACAAATACAGATAATCTGACACTTATTTTTTTCCATCATTATTGTTTTATTCTTTACATTTTGATTTTTCTCCCTCGTTGCTTTTTATTACAAGTGTTAGGTGGAGAGTCTTCCTGGAATGTCGCTTTCTGTACACATGAATCACCGGTGAATGGATCTGAAGGCGGGACAGAGAGGTGGAGGAGGAGAAGGAGGAGGAGGAGGTGATGAGAATGAAATGGTGCAGTGAAAGAAATAAGAAGAGGAGGGGAGGAACGAGGAGGAAGACGAAAATAAGAGACGGAGGGAGATGAAGGAAAGGAACTCACCCAAAAATGAAGATGAAGACACGATAATAGAAGAGAAAAAATAAAAGGCAGGTAGAGAGAGAGAGAGAGAGAGAGAGAGAGAGAGAGAGAGAGATAATAATAATAATGAACTTTATTTCCACTAAAAGTGGGTATTCTACACATACATTAGATTTACATAGATTTACATAGAAAATCAGACCACACAGACCCCATGGTCCAGACTAGGTGGTCTGTCCTTAAGCCTAAGTGATTTTACATTAATTAGAAGGCTCCAAAACGTTGCATTTCTACTCTAGTTGATATTAAGTTGAAGGAAGTGACGGTCGAGCTTATTTTTGAAGGAGTCAATCGTGTTACACTGGACCACTGATGGTGGAAGCTTATTCCATTCTCGCACTACAACGTTGGTGAAGAAAAATTTGGTGCAGTCTGAATTTACTTGTCTACATCTGAGTTTTACGCCACTGTTCCTCGTGCGCAAAGTGTCATCGATCATAAACAATGTTGATCTGTCTACATTCGTGAAACCATTAAGTATTTTAAAACATTCGATCAGTTTTCCTCGGAGGCGACGTTTCTCAAGAGAGAACATGTTAAGGGTAGAAAGCCTTTCTTCGTTGGATTTGTTGCGCAAGGAAGGGATCATTTTCGTTGCCCGACGCTGAACACCTTCTAATTTAGCAATATCCTTTACATGGTGGGGAGACCAAAACTGTACAGCAAATTCTAAGTGGGGTCTGACTAAACTATTGTAGAGCAGGAGTATTACATCTTTATTCTTGAATAAAAAGTTTCTATTAATGAAGCCCAACATTCTGTTCGCTTTATTTGCTGCATCGATGCATTGCTGTGAGAATTTGAGGTTTGACGCGATTTTGACCCCCAAGTCCTTGACGCATTGAACGCTTTTGAGTTTAACGCCGCGCATTTTGTAATCGAACTTCTTATTCCTCGCTCCAACTTGAAGGACCTGGCACTTGTCTACGTTAAAGGGCATCTCCCATCTATCCGACCAAGCTGAAATTTTGTGCAAATCCTCTTGGAGGCTTTGCCTGTCTTCGTCAGTGAGAACCGAGTTACCAATCTTTGTGTCGTCTGCAAATTTACTAATGCGGTTATTGAGTCCAACATCCACGTCGTTGATGTAAATAATGAAGAGCACTGGGCCAAGAACCGAGCCCTGAGGGACGCCACTAGTGACCGGCGCCCACTCTGAGTTAAATCCGTCAATCACTACTCTTTGTTGTCTGTTGCTCAACCAATTCGCGATCCATTGGTTTACTTGACCGTCAATACCTATTTGCTTTAATTTGTAAAGTAATTTATGATGCGGGACTTTATCAAATGCTTTCTGGAAATCAAGATAGACTACGTCCAGTGATTTGGTTACGTCATAAACAGTGAAGAGGTCGCTATAAAAGGTTGATAGGTTTCATAGGCAGGATCTTTTGTTTCGGAAGCCATGTTGTGAGTCCCCAATTAATGAGTGGCTTTCAAGGTAACTCACAATTTTGTCTCTAATTATGCCCTCAAGTAGCTTACCTACAACCGAAGTTAGACTAATGGGCCTGTAATTACCTGGTACTTTATTGTCTCCTTTCTTAAAAATCGGTGTCACGTTAGCCTTTTTTCCAATCTGAAGGGACGATGCCTTGTCGCAAGGTCATATTGAATACGGTTGTGAGGGAGGAGAGTATTTTGCTCTTTGCTGATGTTTCTTTCAGCAGAGTTGGATATACTTTGTCAGGTCCAGGACTTTTATTTGTTTTAAGTGATTTGAGGGCTTTAAGGACTTCATCGGGTTTTATTTCAAAGTTAGGCAATGCATGCTCGGGATTTACATTAGTACTGGTGTTGGTGGTAATGGTGTGAGGACTGTTAGTATCAAACACCGAGGAAATGTAATTGTTTAACAGGTTTGCAACGTGTTGGCTGTCAGTCACTAGTGCACCGTCGCTGTTTGTTAAGGGTCCAATTCCACTTCTGATCGCTTTTCTGTTATTTATGTAACTGAAGAAGGACTTCGGATTATTTTACAGTTAGCTGCAATATTTTCTTCATATCTACGCTTTGCCTGACGCACTAATCTGTTTACTCGTCGCCTGGCATCATTGTAGAGTCTAATGTTTTCGGGCGTGCTTTGTTCTTTCTTTAACCTGTAAAACAATTTTCTCTCCTTGACTGAGTGTTTAATTTCGCTATTGTACCAAGGTGGGCTTTTATTAGTGTTAATTCGTTTCTCGCACAAGGGGACTAATGTGTTCTGCTGAGTGAGTAAGTGATTTTTAAAGCCTACCCAGGCGTCCTCTACATTGCCGTCATCTGATAGTTGCATATCTATTAGTTTTCGCATTTCTACGAAGTTGGCTCTTTTGAAATTGGGCACCTTTACTTTATTTTCAGTCACCGATGTTTGAGCTCTAATGTCAACGCGCACTAGTTTATGATCGCAGGAACCGAGGTGTTCTCCTACCGTGACATTACTGACTAGGTTATCTTGGGTCGTTATAACAAGGTCAAGTATGTTATTTTGACGAGTTGGTTCAGAAACCATTTGGTTTAGATAATTTTCCTCTAAAAATTCGATCATTCTATGGGACTCACCTTCTGTACCCGACAGAGAGAGAAGTAGTTTGGACAAGAAAAATCCTCCCTTCTCTCTCTCTCTCTCTCTCTCTCTCTTCATTGTTTATCACTCCAGTTTCCTCAAGCTTCATTTTCTTTTTTCTTTCCTCTTTTCTTTCGCTCCTTAATTTGTCTCTCCCTCTCTAACTTTTTCAGTCATTGCTTCTGCATCATGAATTCACACAACAAATATAAAACAATTAAGAAGGTATGAAAATGAATAGATGGAGGAGGGGGAAGAAGGGGAAGAGAAAGAGATAAAGGAAAAGGAGGAATACACAAAGTAACACAAAGAAATAACAAACAACAGCAAACCTGCTGGTCCTTACGAGGCTGTTTGTGACAAGCTACACTAACTATCTAATCAAAGGTGGAAGATGAGGGACAGCAAAGGCGAAGGCTCCTCCCCACCCCCCATCCCTCCAGCCAAAGCTGGCAGGAAAGGAAAAAGAACCATGCAGCATGGAAAAACTGCATGGAATTTATGTAGGAAAGAGGAAAGAACTACCATTACAGCTACCAATAACCGGGCGATAAAAACGGACAAGGACACCAGTATTCGAAAGAACTTAACGTTATTTCGACAATGAGTAATATCTTAGTTGCTGGTTGGATTCAAAATACTTGTCTAATCTATTCTTGAAGGCCGTACTGCTGTACTATCAACGACATCACAGGGTAGAGAGTTCCAAACATTAACAACTCGATTGAAGAAGAAGTGTTTAGCTTCGTGCGACGAGAATCTTTTACCACTTATCTTCAAATTGTGATTTCTTCTTGTTCTATTTGATCGATCAATTGTAAAGTAATCTTCCGCATTAATATCACTGAATCCTTTAAATATTTTAAACACTTCTATTAGATCGCCTCGCATTCTTCGTTTTGACAGGCTGAATAAATTTACTTCTTGAAGCCTTTGTTCATATGATAAATTTCTCAACCTAGGAATCATCTTTGTTACTCTTCGTTGAACCCGTTCCAACTTTTCTATGTCTTTTCTGTAATAGGGAGACAAAAACTATACACAGTACTCTAGACGGGGTCGAACCAACGAATTAAACAGTTTTAATATTACTTTTTCCGATTTATTATTAAAGACTCGTCCGATGAAGCCAACCAATTTGTTTGCAGTTTTAACTACCACTGAACAATGCTGACCGGGCCTTAAATCGCTTGATACAGTGATTCCAAGATCCTTTTCTTTACTTACTGCAGAAAGTTGTTTGCCATTCATTACGTACCTAACGCGATTGTTATTTTTTCCGATGTGCAACACTTTACATTTGTCAACGTTAAATTTCATTTGCCATTGATTGGCCCAACGTGGAAGTCGATCTAGATCTGATTGTAAAGCTTCTTCGTCGAGTGTCGCAGTTACTTTACTAGCAATTTTTGTGTCATCAGCAAAAGGAGGAGGAGGAGGAGGAGGAGGAGGAGGAGGAGGAGGAGGAGCTGAAGGAGATGGAAGAGGTCACATGGAGAAAAAAAGAGAATGCTTATGGTGTTTTGTGAGCATTCAAAGGAGGAGGAGATTTGAAAGATGAGAAGAATTGAACGGAAGAATGAAAAATGGCGAGGCATAAAGATAGCGAAGGACGAGACGAGATGAAGATGCTGGGAGATGGAGATGCTGGGAGAGGAGATGTTTGGAGGGGAGATGGAGATGCTGGGGGAGATGAAAGAAGATGGTACTGCTCATAATGATGTCGATGAGAAAAGGAAATGACGATGACACATGAAAAATGTATTAATAAATTTCTTTTGTGAGAGAGAGCGCGCGCGTGCGCGCGCGCGAGCGAGCGAGAGAGAGAGAGAGAGAGAGAGAGAGAGAGAGAGAGAGAGAGAGAGAGAGAGAGAGAGAATCTACACAGACGCTCACACTACACGGACTTTGGTTGAGTCGAGGTGGTCTGCCCTTAAACTTTTGTGAAACATTAAATTTCCAGTAAGATGCTGCATGTCTGCCCGGCGAATATTTATCCAGCTTGGTGTAGAATGAGTCCATTGTGATGCACTGATCTGCTGAAGGCGGGAGATTCCTACACTCTCGCAGGGTGACGCTAATGACGAATTCGGCGCAGTATTGATTTACTATTTTGTTAATATAAGTTTAATGCTGCCAGTTTTCGTTTTCGACGTGTCATCAACCATGAACAATGTAAATCTATCCACATTTGTAAAGCAGTTTATTGAAACATTCGATTCGTCACTCAAGGGTGAACGCGTTTGCGACGTGTCATCAATCATAAACAATGTAAATCTACCCACATTTGTAAAGCAGTTTATTGAAGCATTCGATTCGCCACTCAAGGGTGAACACGTTAACACACTTTAAAGATTAATCCCCTTTAAGGGGAAACGGGCCCTTGTTGTATCGACGGCCCGTTAAGAGGAATCGAGTTGTAGCACTCGTGCGGGCGTTGAGGGGTCGCCCCCTCCCAGCAGGAAGGGGCACGGGCGCAAGAGGCAGCCCGTTGCAGGAGCCGAGCGAGCAGCTCAGCAGTCTACAACCGGCGGGAAGGGCCGGCCGAGCTGCTCGCTCGACGAGGACTGGCGTGTCTTTTTTAACACACTGGCGGCCTTTCCTCGGAGGGTGTGTTGGCAGAGGTCGCCGTGGCTGCCCGGCGGTGAACATCTAATTTAGCGACGGTCTCCGCATATCAGGGAGTCCGAAACTGAACCTCGTGTACGCGATGTCCGCGTGAATTAGCTCTTGACGAATTTTTTTTGTTATCTAGCAGTTTTTTGGTATTAAAGCCAATCAGTCTGTTCGGTCTGTTTCTCTGTCTCAGCGCACCGCGGGGAGAATTTATGGAAACACGGAATGGGAAACAACTTGACTGCATGGGTAAGAGACTGGCTTACCAATAAAAAACAATGAGTGTTACTCAACGGGCAGGCTTCTGAGTGACTTCCAGTCACTGGTGGAGTACCGCAAGGATCAGTGCTGGGACCCATTCTAACTTTTTTATACATCAACGATTTAGAAACAGGATTAAAATCCTCCTTATCAAAGTTTGCTGACGACACCAAAGTGGGTGGAAGGACCATCACGACCGCTAATTGCGAAACCATCCAAAGGGACCTTGATCAGATCATTCAGTGGTCAGAAAAGTGGCAAATGTCATTCAACGTGGACAAATGTAAAGTAATGTACTTTGGATCCAGAAACAGTAACCATACGTACAGCATGCACGGGAAACCACTGCAGGTCGTGCAGGAGGAATCCGATCTTGGAGTCACCATCAGCAGTGACCTGCAAAGCACTGTAAAAAAGGATATAACAAAGCCAACACCATGCTTGGGTTAGCGCCGGCTCCTCTCTCTCAACTTTGTTTCCCTGCAGCGCCTTATGCAGTTTTTCCACGCCAGCAGGCGTGTGTTTTCTTTACGGGAGAGAGGTAGTCGTTAGTTTTAAGGCAAGTTTTTAATTTGTGTGTTTTTTTTGTGCCGTTTTTAAGTGTTTTCGTGTATAAGACGTGTGTGCCCTTGTGTCTGATGCTTTTGTTTGTGTGTTACCCGTTTCATGTCTTTAAAGGAGTGCTAAGCCTTGGCAAGCTTGGGTTTTCTTTTCGTGAGTAATGTCAATTAAATTTAGTAAATATAAAATCTTTTGTAATCTGCGTTTCCGTTTGACCATTTCCTTTGTTTAAATTATTAATTTCCTTTTGTTATTTGGTTAAGGGGAAAATAACCTGGAGTTTGAGGCCTAGCCAACCCAGTTTTTGTTTTCGTCTTTATTTATTTTTTACTCTGGAATGGAGGCATACATTCCTCGTTCTTTCTCTACTCCTCACGCTAAAAAGCCTTGGTTTAATCACGCTTGTTCTCGTGCTGTCAATGATAGAGAGGTAGCTCACAAAAGGTACCAGAGCCTTCAAACTAATGCTAATTATGAACTTTACATTTCTGCCCGAAATCGTGCCAAATCTAATCTCCGACTAACCAAAAATTCTTTCATCAATAGAAAATGTCAAAACCTTGCTTTCTCTAACTCTTCCCGTGGCTTCTGGCATCTAGCCAAAAACATCTCCTCCAACTTCACTTCTTCATCTTTCCCTCCACTCCTCAGTCCTGACGGCAACACTGCCGTCTCATCTATCTCTAAGGCTGAACTCTTCTCTCAAACTTTTTCTAAAAACTCCACTCTGGACGATTCTGGGCATATTCCTCCTACTCATCCCCTCTGACTCCTTTATGCCTGTTATAAAGATTCTTCAAAATGATGTTTTCTATGCCCTCTCTGGCCTCAATCCTCAGAAGGCTTATGGACCTGATGGAGTGCCTCCTATTGTCCTTAAAAACTGTGCCTCCGTGCTGTCACCCTGCCTGGTCAAACTCTTTCGCCTCTGCCTGTCAACATCTACCTTTCCTTCTTGCTGGAAGTATGCCTTCATACAGCCTGTGGCTAAGAAGGGTGACCGCTCCAATCCCTCAAACTACCGTCCTATTGCTTTACTTTCTTGTCTATCTAAAGCTTTTGAATCAATCCTTAACCGGAAGATTCAAAAGCACCTTTCCACTTCTGACCTTCTATTTGATCGCCAGTATGGGTTCCGCAAGGGGCGTTCTACTGGTGATCTCCTAGCCTTCTTAACTGACTCTTGGTCATCCTCTCTTAGCCGTTTCGGTGAAACTTTTGCTATTGCGCTGGACATATCAAAAGCTTTTGATAGGGTCTGGCACAAATCTTTGCTTTCTAAACTACCCTCCTACGGTTTATATCCTTCTCTCTGTACCTTTATCTCCAGTTTCCTTTCTGACCGTTCTATTTCTGCCGTGGTAGACGGTCACTGTTCTTCCCCTAAATCTATTAACAGTGGTGTCCCACAGGTTTCTGTCCTATCTCCCACTCTTTTTCTGTTGTTCATTGATGATTTTCTTTCCAAAACGAACTGTCCTATCCATTCCTACGCCGATGATTCCACTCTGCATTACTCAACTTCTTTTAATAGAAGACCCACCCTTCAGGAACTTAACGACTCAAGGCTGAAGGCTGCAGAACGCTTAGCCTCAGACCTTACTATTATTTCCGATTGGGGCAAGAAGAACCCGGTGTCTTTCAACGCCTCAAAAACACAGTTTCTCCACCTATCCACTCGACACAATCTTCCAAACAACTATCCCCTATTCTTTGACAACACCCAGCTATCACCTTCCTCAACACTAAACATCCTCGGTCTATCCTTAACTCAAAATCTCAGCTGGAAACTTCATATCTCATCTCTTACTAAATCAGCTTCCTCGAGGCTGGGCGTTCTGTACCGTCTCCGCCAGTTCTTCTCCCCTGCACAGTTGCTGTCCATATACAGGGGCCTTGTCCGCCCTCGTATGGAGTATGCATCTCATGTGTGGGGGGGCTCCACTCACACAGCTCTTCTGGACAGAGTGGAGGCTAAGGCTCTTCGTCTCATCAGCTCTCCTCCTCATACTGATAGTCTTCTACCTCTTAAATTCCGCCGCAATGTTGCCTCTCTTTCTATCTTCTATCGATATTTCCACTCTGACTGCTCTTCTGAACTTGCTAACCGCATGCCTCCCCCCCTCCCGCGGCCCCGCTGCACTCGACTTTCTACTCATGCTCATCCCTATACTGTCCAAACCACTTATGCAAGAGTTAACCAGCATCTTCACTCTTTCATCCCTTACGCTGGTAAACTCTGGAATAATCTTCCTTCATCTGTATTTCCTCCTGCCTACGACTTGAACTCTTTCAAGAGGAGGGTATCAGGACACCTCTCCTCTTGTATTTGATCTTCATTTCGGCCACCTCTTTTGTTTTACTTTAGGAGCAGCGAGTAACGGGCTTTTTTTTTATTATTGTTTTCTTTTTTTGTTGCCCTTGAGCTGCCTCCTTTGTTGTAAATAAAAAATAAAAAATAAAAACTTTTTTCCCAAGACCCTTGACCACCCCAGTGGCGACACTGGGGACGTAACACCGCGAAGAGAGCCACTCGGTCAGGTTTACCGAGGCGAGAGGTTGTGTTTGTCGTTCATCGTTCTGCCAGACCCAGAAAAGAGGAGGCTCACAACGCGAAGATGAGGGAGAAGTTAGAGCAGCAGTGTCGTTCTCATGACAAAGACTGTCCCGCATTCTCAGACGCTGACAGCAAGTGTTTCCAAAGGCCACGAGGGAGATAAGTTGGGTTCTCAATAGTGTTTGTAACTTTCACGGTGCAGAAGTCTTGCCCAACTATCACGAAATCCAATAAATATTTGAGAATATCGACCAGAGAATGAGAAAGCACGTCAGAATATAGTCAAATAAGAGACACAAACATGCTCTTCGTCGCCTGATATGTTTTGGTCCCAAAGAAAGTAAAAAAGTCGGTATGAACGCCAAGGTGGAGCTACCAGGCAAGTGTTTTGATAGGTTTGCTTCATCCTGCTCACCCACTTAAGGCTAAGGAGTGGTGTTGACAAAGGTGAAATGTCTAAGAGAAAGAAGTTAACTAGCTAGGAGAAAAAAGAGACGAGATAACAACGCTAAGAATAACATCACGATGGAAATGAATAATAATACTGCGCAATGTGAAGAGGGAACTGTTAAGAAGGAGGACAGCGGGAAACATTGATGATAAGGGGGCCATCGGCACAGAGTAAAATAGGAAGCAGAAAGGAAGGAAATAGCAGAAAAGAAGGTGGAAAAGTGAAAGGAAGCAAAAGAAGAAAGGGTGAGAAAAAAAGAAGGAAGAAGAAGAGCTGGAAGGAGAAGTGGAAGAAGAATAGGGTGAGAAAAAACAACAGAAAAAGAGAAAAAAATGAAAAATAGGAGAATAGCGGAGGCTGAAATAGGTGTTCTGTAAGGTGACTTTGAAGGCCTCAGCAACGCACTGCTATGCGCCTCCTATTTCCCTTCATATATAAAACGATCGCAATAGACAACACCTCGGCCAAGGAGAAGGCCAGGAAGAGAAGCGATACCGACAAAACAAGAAAAAGGCGGCGTCGTTTCACTAAGAAGGGACGCCGGGATGGCAGGCAGGAGTGAGGCGTCAGGCGTTTTGGCTTTTCTGAGTCGTGTGGTGTTTTTGTGTTTCGTGGATCTTGATACTTTTCCTTGGTAGTACTTCTTGCTGCTTTATTTTGTATTGGCTGTAGCCTTTCCAGTTGTCTTGTCTCTCCTGATTAATGCTATAAGGGAAACAGAATGATTGGTATAATCAATGCCTTTATATGGTGCTTCTTTATACTAATAGGAAGACTCTTGAACTTGTATGGAGTGAGGCGTCAGGCGTTCTGTGTTTTCTGAATATTGATACTTCTCGTTGTATGCAAAGCTTGGTGCTTTATAATTATTGCTTAAATGGCACTCCCACAAGCAGGTCTAGGTGTGTGAGGGATAGAACATTAGTTAGACCTCATATTAATTATATAAGATGCTCAGTTCTGGTCACCCTACTATATAATGGATATCAAAAAGTAAGAATCGTTAGAGAGAAAGATGACAAAAATGATTCACGAGTTAAGAAACTTGCCGTATGATGAAAGACTTAAACAATTCAACTTGCGTTCTCTAGAGAGGCGAAGGGTACGAGGAGACTTGATCGAAGTTTAAAATGGACGTAGGGCTTTAATAAGGGGATATTAATAAGGTTTTGATGGTCAGAGACACGTAGTATTGGGTTTAAACTGGATAATTTCAGATTCAACAAAGACAAAGGCAAAAACTGGTTTACAAATAGGGTGGTAGGCTAGATGAGTTGAACAGGCTTGGCAGCCATGTTGTGAGTGCCAATACGGTAGTCACATTCAAATATAGACGTGAGAAATTCAGGGACAGTAATGTTAGATGGGGTTAGGCTCACAGGAACTGCCTTGTGCAGGCTTACTGACCTCTTGCAGACTCCTTACTTTCTTATGTTCTTATATCAAGGAACTTCGAGTATAAGACGCCGGAAGTAATGTTGTCCTTGTATAACTCGATGGTAAGACCTCACCTTGAGTATGCGGTACAGTTTTGGTCACCTAGCTACAGGAAGGACATAGAGCGAGCTCAACGACGTGCTACGAAAATGATTCCACCACTGAGGGCTCAGCCATATGAAGAACGACTCAAGCGACTCAATTTCTTAACGCTGGAAAAGAGACGCTTACGAGGAGATATGATACAGGTGTTCAAGTACCTGAAGAACTTCAGTAATGTCAACCACTCCAAGTTTTTAGAGGTGCAGACTAACTTAAAAACTAGAAACAACGGTCTACATATTCGAGCGAGGCGGTGTAATACAGATATTAGCAGGAGTTTCTTCTCAGACCGAGTCATCCGCCATTGGAATGATCTTCCCCCAGAAGAATTAAATGCGAATCCCATCAACTCCTTTAAAAATCGAATCGACCGTCATTTCATTGCGGCAGGAGTAAACTGAATACCGAAGTGCTTTCATCTGCTCTGCGGACACCAGGTGGCTGTCGAGCAGATTATTTCACCAGAGCGGGCAACCTCGTAATGAGCCAAAAGGCTTTATGCTGCCTGCATTTTCATGTTTCCATGTCTCCTCCTCCTTAGCCATTCAGAGGTGGAAGTGAGTAATGGCTCAGGTCACACGACCGCGATGGGAGTCGAGCCACGGTACTGATGCATCGCCGTCGAGACCGTAAGCCATTCATCCAGCCTGAGGGATTGCGCGGCGGCGATAGAGAGAGATGAAGTGATACTGCCTGAGAATTAAGCGACGGAGAAGGCGAAGAGAGAGGAGGGAGGAGGCGGAGGAGGAATGGAGGACGGGAAATGAAAGGACTGGCGGGAGGGAGGAGAAATGGGAGGAGAGGGGATAGTAAAAGGAATGGGGGGGGGGAGGGAGGGGCGGGAATTAATGAGTGGGAGGTTGGAATTGTGTGAAGCAAGGCAGGAGACTGACTTTTTAGTGTTATTTTTAAGGTGGCGAATGTTAAGTGTTAAGTTTAAGGCGCGAACTGTTATCTCACTCGTCACAGGGTCGGTGTTACCGTGGCCTGCTTCACAAGTTGATTGTAGTAGGTGGGATAACACAATAACCTTTTAGTTGGCCGAGCGGTAGCCGTTATAAGTTCACTTTAGTTCACTTTAGTTCTCTCTCTCACAGGGACATTAAACGCGTGAATGTATTTTAACTTTATTAACAGTTTTACACAATAGTTTACAGTTTACGTGAGCGAGTCGCACGAAGATGAGCAAGCCACACCCAGCGCGCGGAGCGGCTGATCACCGCCCGCTACCCGCTGCCCACTGTCTTTTCTCTCCCCTCTCTAAGTTGCTCGCCCTTTTTATTGGATGTTGATTCGTCCGCCTTTCGCAGGCAGCAAGGGAGGCAGATTAGTCGGCCAGGGACTTCTTGTTTCAAAGTGAGATTGTCATGGACATTTCATTCGTGTCAGATCCGGGAGATAAAATATCTCTCAGCCGCTCGAAGGTAAATCCCGGAAACGGGAACGACGGCCCTCATAAACAAGAGCACGTCCACAGGACGGAAGGATCATGACGCGTTACAGTCACTTTTCTTGAAACATTTGGGGAAGATCGGCAACACAGCCTCGTAGAGGGTGTAAATTTTACTGTGGACACTGTGCAAACGAGTGGCCTTTTTAACAGGCCAGTAGACGCCTATAGGCCATCTACTGATTTGATCCCGCGTTTTAAACAAGGAAACTGGACAGATGGAGAAACCATTTCTATAGTTAATGCTAGATTATTACTAGAGTTCTTTGTGTACATGATTGTCCTTAAAGATTCTCTTCGAAGGAGTGCAGTATCCCTTGACTACAGCCCCACTGGCAACCTACACGGTTTTATCAGCCAACTTTTATGGCACTTAAAGTAATTTTGGGTCCTTTTTAAAGCTTCTTTTGCCGTCGACACGTTCGTCGGGGAGGGGGGCCTCCGACCCTCTGACCTAAACCTTTTTGGGTGTCACCAGCGGTAATAAAAAAAAAAATTCTTAGTGTGTTCTTTTACCTGTGGTTTAGGCAGAAATAGTCAGATAAATAGATCGACGAAAATTTGGGCTTTACGATCTTTTTTTTTTTTAATAGACAGAATGTGCACAGTGATCGTCTCCAAAGACTAATGCCGGCTTGAGGTTCAGCCTGACACTGCTTTGTGTATCTTTCCACCACACGACTATAACCTGCATCCTCGCATTTATTAATTTATGTTTGGTTCCTGAGCTTTTGCCTGCATCTTTTTATGCGAGAAGGGGAGTGCTTGAGTAATACTTTTCACTCTAACCCACAATTTTCTTTTATTGCTGAGTTGATGCAAGGCAGTCAGTCTTCTTAATTTAATTGGAGCCGTAATAACCGAGGGTGTAGACTAACATAGGGATAGGTACTTTTTAACCTTGAACCTCATGTGCTTCTGCTTGAAACAGACATTTTTCTCTGCAAAGACAGACTTAAATAAACTTGAGCAGATGCTGTCCCTAACTTTTATTGTAACCAGCATGAGAATGCCTGTAAGCTTTGGAAGTAAGCAGACAAGTCTTGCTTACCCCATTGCTTGACATACCACTGTTACCCGTTACGGGAATTATTTTTGGCGTCACAGATGTCAGTCATCCACGTTCGTTACGATCGGGGGATAGGTGGAAATTTGTTTTTTTCATTTGATGTTTATTAATGTTGGAATTACTTTAATCAATTATGCTGGAATTATATATTTCAATGAGATTTGTTACAACAGTGATTTCACAACTTGGTGACAGGATTTTCTTTTACAGTGCTGTAGACCTGAAAAACGGAGTATTAGGAGTTAGTGGTGCTGCCTGCCGATGCTTCTAAGGTTCTCCAGACTTGTCCTTCTTATCACATTGTAACTATTAGGAGAGTCTACGGATAACATTACCTCTTTTCACACAACCTTATCTGTTGTTGTAAACCCCACCCGTCTCGAAGGCGTGCCGAGGGTAACGACATTGGCAATTAATTGTCACGCAACGGATGAGTGTTTCTCTGCGACAGTTTTGTGTCAAGGTGTGACTCGAAGGTTCAGTGTGTAGCAGATCTTCTTCAAGGATTGTTCCTTTTTCTTTTTACTATTCCAAATAGCTCCATTACCATGTATCCTAATGACAATTTAGTCAATTTATTTTTTTCTAGGATGTATCATGTAAATAACTTTTCGAGCTATTATTTTGTTTTCTCGGAATAGTGCTCAACTTCCACGTCCACGACTCTAGCCCTATTTACCTCAACCAGTATGTACATAACCCATTTCTTGTTACTTCCATGATTATTATCATTGGCATTTCCCTATGTTGTTTCGTTAGGCGGGCTCTGACTTATGTGATAATCTTTAAAGCAACTGTAACGAGACCACGCTTAGCTGGTACACTTTGGGCGACTGTACAGAAATTTGTAAAGGTGGGGTGAGCCGCGAGGTCGCGACATTTAGGGAACCGAGCGATGTAATGTGTATATTATAATGTACATGTGAATGTATGACTGTACGTGTGGCGACACCCGGTCGGTGTCGCACAACAGGATGTTTAAAAACACGTCGTGCTTTTGGCCGTGGGAAGCTGTGATGAACTGACACTAGGATCAGCAAATGATGACTTTCTTCATCCGTCATCAACCGGAACCCACACCCTTCCGGACGAACTACAAGCAAATAAAACGAGCGAAGACGGGTGACGGGCAGGCGAGCGGTGCTCCGCCGCCCCGCGCCAGTGGTGAGAGAAGGCAGTGGGCGGCGGGCCGAGCAGATCACTGCTTGGGGTGTGCGTGCGACTCGCTCACGTAAACTGTAAACTTTTGTGTAATACTGTTAATATAGTTAAAATACATTAAAACCATTTAATAACCTTGAGAGGGAGAGAGCTAAAGTGAACTAAAGTGAACTTATAACGGCTACCGCTCGGCCACACATCACTTAACTAAAAGGCTATTGTGCTATCTCACCTACTACAATCAACTTGTGAAGCAGGCCACGGCAACACCGGCCCTGTGACGAGTGAATAACAGTTCGCGCCTTAAACTTAACACTTAACAGCAACTACCTAAAATAGTAAAAAAAAACAAAAAAAACCCCACTTAAAAACGGGTAACATAAACATCCTGGCAAAGGCACTGAGCCTGTGCTTAGACACGCACAGTTACACACTCAAATGTACATTATAATATATACATTACATTCACATGATATTCACATGCTGGTTACAATAAAAGTTAGGGACAGCATCTGCTCAAGTGTAGTTAAGTCTGTCTTTGCAGAGAAAATTGTCTGTTTCAAGCAGAAGCACATGAGGTTCAAGGTTAAAAAGTACCTATCCCTATGGTAGTCTACACCCCCGATTATTACGGTCCCAAACAACTAAGGAGACTGACTGCCGTACATCAACTCAGCAAGAAAAAGAAAATAGTGAGTAAGAGTGTGAATTATTACTCAAGCACTCCCCTCTCGCATGAAAAAAAATGTTGGCAAAAGCTCAGGAACCAAACATAAATTAGTCATTACGAGGACGCAGGTTATAGTCGTGTGTTGGAAAGATAGACAAATCATCGTCAGGCTGAGGCAAACAGGCGGTTCTCGCTGGTTCAACTAAAGTCGAATCAAGGACCTCAGGCTGGGCGTCTGTCTTTTTGAGGCGATCATTATGCACTGTTTCATATGAATTAAAAATGAAGTCATAAAGCTCAAATTTGTGACCACCTAGTTGTCTAACTATCCGGCGTGGGCCCACGAATTTAGGGGACAACTTCGAATGTCTCTCTGGGACTCGGAGCATAACAAAGTCACCCACTTTCAAGGAAACAGGTTGCTGCTAGCACATAGCCTCAGATGTAGCCTGTAGTCTCTCTCTAACGTTTCTATGAATATCTGTGAAAACTTTGAGTTGAACCTTAGAATAATCATCTACATTATATACAGGTGAATGAGAGCTACTAAGCAGGGCATATGGGAGTCTCTTCTCAACCCCCAAAATTATGTAGCGGGGAGATTGTTCCGTTGACTCACAAACACGGCTGTTTATGCTTGCTGCAACAGGTATGCTGAAGTCCGCCAACGACCGGGCACAAGACATCTAAAATCTTCCTATTTCACCGGGGCTAACACAACGTACAACGACAAGTGATCTACACAAACCAAGAAGTACCTAGAGCCCTGGTGGCTGGCGGGAAGCTGTAGCAAGTCAATAGAAACTACATCCCACGGCCGGTCAGATGGCGGGTATTCGAGGATCGGCGCAGGCCTAGGCACCGTCCCTTTATGTTGGGCACACTTGACACACTTAGCCACATACGCGTCAATATCTACACGCATAGTTGGCCAAAAATAGACCGCTCGGGCCACTGTTAATGTGCGTTCCCTTGCCGGGTGACCAGCAATGACCGCGTCATGAATTAAGTTCAGCACCGCCGGTACATAACACTCCGGTATCACAAACTGTGCGACAGACTCCTTTTTGCGGGGCCAGTAGCTGCACAAGACGTCGTCCTGTGACAAGAAGAATTGTGAAAAAGACACAGGTAGTGGCGGGAGACATATTTCATCACCCGACTCCAGAGCGTATATTACTTTAACCCAAACGTCATGTCGACGTTGGGCTGCTGCAAAACCATTTATAGTGAAATTTTGAATTTTAGTAGGCGTTTCTGCCACTGAGCCAACAGGTACGTTTCTAGACAGTGAATCCGCGACGACATTCGCGCGGCCAGGTAAATACTTAAAGGTTGGCCCAAATTCCTGGATGGTCAGGTACCACCGTGCGAGTCGACCGGTGAGGTTTCTACCCTTAAAAAGCTCGGTGACTGGCGTATGGTCTGTAAAGACAGTGATAGGATAGCCAAGGATAATATCCCTAAAATGTTTAAGAGCCCAAACAACCGCTAGGGTTTACTGATGCGTCACTGAATGGTTCGACTCAGCCTGGTTTAAAGTAAGAACTGCGTACGCAATAGCGCGATTTTTACCGCGAGGGTCCGGTTGCATCAAAACAGCACCAAGACCTAGGGCTGAGGCATCTGTATAAAGTGTAAAAGGGACCTTGTAGTCCGGGACTACCGGTGCCTTCAAGTCTGTAAAACTCTTGTGTTGTGGGGCGTTCCAATGAAAAGGTACATCTTTCTTTAAAAGTTGCGTTAGAGGCGAAGCAATTTTGGCAAAACCTTGTATGAAAGGCCTATAGTAGCCGGACAACCCAAGGAAAGACCGAACGCTTTCGACGGTTTGGGGTTGCGGAATTTTGTTTTATGGCCGATATTTTATCGTCCATCGTGTGGATTCCATCTCCATCATAAGTGTGGCCTAAAAATTTTTGGCTTTAAAAACTCACATTTAGTCAGCTTGGCCTTAAGGCTAGCGTCTCAAAGTTTAGGCAGAACTGCTTCTAATTTAGCTAGGTGACTGTCGCCATCCTTGCTACAGATGATTAAATCATCTAAATATGCGTAGACTTTTTTGCCTATCATGTCTGAGAACAATGCGTTGATCATCCTCTGAAAAGTAATGGGTGCGGTTTTGAGGCCGAATGGCATCCTTAACCATTCAAAATGACCGCCAGGGGTACTGAAGGCTGTAATCTCTCTGGATTCAGCTGCCATAGGCACCTGCCAGTACCCACTTAAAAGGTCAAGACTACTGAAAATAGTATTCCCTTGACCCAGGGACATTAACAAGTCACCTAAAACAGGCAGAGGGTACCTATCATCCTCAGTCACCTCATTTACTTTCCTAAAATCGATGACAGGCCTGAAACTTCCGTCCTTTTTAGGGACTAGAAACAAGGGCGAGCTCCACGGAGATCGGGAATGCTGAATAACACCCTGGTCCAACATGTCTTTAACCTGTTCATCTACGATCTGCCTTTGACTGTGTGGAAGTCTGTACGCAGGAATGTACACCGGTTTGGTGTCGGGTTTAACCCTAATCTTGTGCTCTGTCGTATCAGTTGCACCTGAAGGCTCACCGGGCAGGGCAATGACATCACGATACTAATGTAAAAGCTTCAGAAGCGGGCCCTTAAGCTCGGGATAATCGACCACTTTGACTAAAGAATCGACAGATGAGGCATGACTTGTCTTGTCGCCGGCGTCGGGTTATTACAAGCAGTTCTGCTTCTAATTTAGCTAGGTGACTGTCGCCATCCTTGCTACAGATGATTAAATCATCAAAATATGCGTAGACTTCTTTGCCTATCATGGCTGAGAACAATGTGTTAATCATCCTCTGAAAAGTAATGAGGAAGAGAGAGGATGAATGAGGAAAGAAGAGGTTGGGGATACAGAGTAGGAAACGTGGGGAGGAAGACACGGACAAGAGGAAAGAGTAGAAAAGGAGGACAGAGGAGACAGGAGAGAAGAGGAACAAGGGAGGAAAGAGAGACATGGGAAGGGCAAAAAAGGAATATGGGAGAGCGAACGACAGGAGAAATGGGAGAGGGAGAGAGGAAGAGTTAAAAGGGTCATAAAAAAATGTTTGAGGAAAGTAGGAAAGAAAATTAAGGGGTGGGAGGAGGGGCGATAAGGAGATGAAATAATACTGAGGAAGGCCCGAGAGCGATAAGGAGAGGCGGTGTTGGGGATGAGAGGAGAGGAGACTAAAGGGAAGGAAGTGATGAGGGCATGGAGATGACAGGAGGAGGGGGGAGGGGTGTTAAGGGAGTGAGTAGGAGGGAGAGAGAAAACGTGAACAGGTAAGAAAGGGGAGGATTAGGGGGTGAAGAGAGGGAGGGATGTCTGCAGTGGTGTGATAAAGGAGCAGATTAGACGAGAAGCGCAATATAAATAGATAGAAAGATAGATAAACAGAAATAAGAAAATACAAATAGATAGATAGTATAAATGTGTTTCAATAAGAGGTTTTACACTGATATAAAATGCACAGGAAGACAATCAACGTAATAAAGACACGAACAAACAGACAATGAAGGAAAGATCAAAGGAGGAGAATAATGACGACGATAAGGAGGAAGACAGGAACGAGGATTAAAAATATGGAAGTGAAGAAAACACTCGTTATGTGCGAGGAAAAAACATCACGGAAGAACAAAACAAACAAGAAAATGAAACAAGTTCCTGAATTAAGTGACCAAGAAACGTTAAGTCTTAAAGGAGCAGAAAAAAAACAATAAATCACTGCAGTCATTGTGTGTGTTTGTGTGTGTGTGTGTGTGTGTGTGTGTGTGTGTGTGTGTGAGAGAGAGAGAGAGAATCTACACAGACGCTCACACTACACGGACTGTGGTTGAGTATACGACAAAAGAGAGACAGACAGACAGATAGATAGACATAGAGAAATAGACAGAAAGAGAGAGAAAAGGGAAGTAAAGGAGTGGGAAAGGAAAGCGAGGAAGATAATACGAAAGAGCAGAGACGGCGAGAAAAAGAGACAGCTAAAGATGAAAATATACAAGAAGAGGAACAACAGAAAGAGGGAGAAAACGAAGATTGAATGAGAGAGAGAGAGAGAGAGAGAGAGAGAGAGAGAGAGAGAGAGAGAGAGAGTCGTAGTAGTGTCACAACAGATGATATGGGCGTGTCTGTAACAGAGTACATGGTTTCATCTCAAGGAGCGTAAGCAATAGGAGCGCTGAAGTCATCCTCAAACTTTACTTAGCACTAGTTAGACCTCATCTCGATTATGCAGTTCAGGTCTGGTCCCCCTACTGTAGAATGGATATCAAGATGTTAGAATCTGTACAGAGGAGGATGACAAAGATGATTCAGGGGGTGAGAAACTTGCCTTATGAAGACAGGCTGAAGCAGTTAAATCTACACTCTCTAGAAAGGCGAAAGTTGCGAGGAGACTTGATCGAAGTCTATAAATGGATGAAGGGCTTTAGTAAAGGGGATGTCAATAAGATTTTGATAGTAAAAGAGCCAAGTAGGACGCGTGGCAATGGTTTTAAGTTAGACAAATTCAGATTCAACAAAGACATAGGCAAGAATTGGTTCACCAATAGAGTGGTAGATGAATGGAACAGGCTTGGGAGCCATGTTGTGGGTGCCAATACCATAAATACATTCAAGAAGAGGTTAGATAAAGCCATGGATGGTGAGGTAAGGTGGGGTTGAGTGTACAGGAGCTGCCTTGTATAGGCCAACCGGCCTCTTGCAGACTTCTTACGTTCTTATGTTCTCATGTTCTTATTGTGTCCTGACATATTCTGAGGATACGAGGTAGTGTGGTGTGCCTTCCTTCCTTCCTTTGTATATCCCTTCCTTTTTTCTTTCTGTCCTCCCCTCCTTTCTGTTTTCCTGCCTCCATGACTTCCCTTCTCACCTACCCCTGTACTTCCTTTTTCTCTTCCTTCCCTCTCCTTTCTTAACTTTCCTTCCTTCCTCCCATCTTTCGTTCCTCCCTCCCTCTCATCAAAAAGATGTTAACCAAAGACAGACAAACCCCTGACTAGGAACCTATCATGCCTTCTCTCTTTTCTCCTCCTCCTCCTTCTTTCCACTTCCTCCCCAACGCGCAGGTATGAAGCTTTGTCACCTGTGGGAGAGTATGCGCAGGATTGTGTGTGTGTGTGTGTGTGTGTGTGTGTGTGTGTGTGTGTGTGTGTGTGTGTGTGTGTGTGTGTGTGTGTGTGTGTGTGTGTGTGTGTGTGTGTAAGTGCGTGTGTGTGTGTGATTGTGTGTGTGTGTGTGTGTGTGTGTGTGTGTGTGTGTGTGTATGAATGGTGGAGCAGTGCTGGATTTGGGTGTCATGCCAGGTATACAGAGGCAGTCACTCGTACATACACACATACATACATATACATGCATATTTACATTTATACATACTTGACTTGCTTTTTTTTTGGCGGGGGGAGGCGACGTGGGTGACGCTGTGTTGACTTAACATGCATACACATGGGGGGGGGGGGGGAGAGAGAGAGAGAGAGAGAGAGAGAGAGAGGGGGAACCACGAAAAAGAAACTAAAATCCCGTTAAACATATAAATATATTAAGAATTCTAAGTCAAACATTAAAAAATAACACTTACGTACCCCGCCATCATCAGCATCTTGTCGTTACGTCCGCCGCGGTCCTTATCATCATCGCCATCAACAATCCATCTTCTGTAAGAAAGGTGTAGTGAGTATAACACGATAAGTAACGATAACTATAATAATAATAGCAAAAGCAATACTAATAATAACAGAATTATAATAGCAATAATAATAATGAAAATAATGACTACTTATAAAACAACTATGACAATAATGATGAAAAATAGGAATATTATAAGTAATACAAATAAAAAATAACAAGAATTATATTAATCTTAAAAAAAACTGCCATTAGTACTGCTACTACCAAAAAAAGACAACAATAACAACAACAAATTCAACGACTACTACTACTACCACTACTACTACTACCACTATAACTACTACCACTACTACTACTGAAACAACTACTAAAATTACAGCATCTACTGGAGTTACCACTATCAAATAATACAAAAAAACAAGTGCCTAATAAGAATAAAGAAAGCATATGAAAAGAAGAAAACAGCACACACACACACACACACACACACACACACACACACACACACACACACACACACACACACACACACACACACACACACACACACACACACACACACACACACACACACACACACACACACACACACACACACACACACACACACACACACACACACACACACACACACACACACACACACACACACACACACACACACACACACACACACACACACACATACAGACACACACACAATACACAAGTCGTAACAGTTGATTCCAAGATCACTGACATTTTTTTTTTCTCTCTCTCTCTCTCTCTCTCTCTCTCTCTCTCTCTCTCTCTCTCTCTCTCTCTCTCTCTCTTGATTGATTGATTGATTGATTGATTGAAAGAGCCGGAAAAAAACCGGACGATTAATTTTCTTGCATAAAAAGCTCCGAAAGTCTCCAACAAACACAACCATCCATCCACCGACACACACACACACACACACACACACACACACACACACACACACACACACACACACACACACACACACACACATGATCTTCATCCAAAAACATTGTGTGTGTGTGTGTGTGTGTGTGTAGACAAATATAACGTGTCCGTCACCGGATTGACAGTACGAAGGAGCAGAAGGGAGGAGGAGGAGGAAGGATAGGAGGAAGAGATATGGAAGTGAGGATGACGAGAGTTGCATAAATGGAGCAGTAGGAAGAGAAGGGGTAGGAGGAGGAGGGGTAGGAGGAGGAAGCGTAGGAGGAGGAGAAGGAAGAGGAGGAAACATGGACTAGCAGGTAGCAGAAAGCCTGTTGGCTCATTACAAGGCTGCCTGCTTTCAGTGATATAATCAATCAGTCAGCCACAGGAGTGGCTTGCGGGAAGGATTAAAGCACTTGTGAACCTACTCTTGGATACATCCAGTTCACTCCCAATGCAGCAAAGTGCCAATCAATGTGTTTCTTGAAGGAGTTGATTGTCTCTGCGCTAACTACTTCTGCGGGAAGGTTGTTCCAGTGGCGAACAACTCTATTCGAGAAATAACTCCTGCCGATGTCGGTATTGCATCGCTTTGTTTGAATTGTTTTTCCATTGTTTCCTGTCCTCAGGTTAATTTGCAGCGTAAAGAGTTTGGAGTGATTAACATTGCTGAGCTTGTTCAGGTCCTTAAAGACGTGTATCATGTCTCCCCGCAGTCGTCTCTTTTCCAACGTGAAGAGGTTGAGTCGCTCGAGTCGCTCTTCGTAAGGTTGAGTCCTCATTTATGGTATCATCTTCGTGGCACACCGCTGTACTCTTATAAGTAGTTCAATGTCTTTCCTGTAATTTGGAGACCAGAATTGCACGGCGTATTCCAGGTGGGGCCTTACAACCGAATTATACAAGGATAACATAACTATCGGCGTCTTGTATTCAAGGTTCCTCGCTATGAACCCAAGCATTGTATTGGCTTTCTTACAGGCGGACCTGCAGTGTTTTTTTTTTTTTTTGTTTCAAGTCACTGCTGATTGTGACCCCGAGGTCTCTTTCCTCTTGCACTACCTGTAGTGGTTCGCCACCCATGCAGTATGTGTGGTTGCTATTTCCGGATCCAATAAGCATTACTTTACATTTGGTAGTGTTGAAGGACATCTGCCATTTTCCTGATCACTGAGTGATCTGGTCCAGGTCTCTCTGGATAATTTCGCAGTCATCTGTCGAGAGGGCCTTTCCACCCACCTTTGTGTCGTCGGCAAATTTTTAAAGAGTGGATTTTAATCCTAGTTCAAGGTCGTTGATATCTAATGAAGAGTATGGGTCTCAGCACTGACCCCTGTGGCACTCCACTTGTGACCGGGAGCCACTCGGAGGTCTGTCCGTTGAGTACAACTCGTTGTTTTCTTCCAGTGAGCCAGTCTTTTATCCACGCAGTCAAAATGTAGTTTAACCCCTCCGACTTAAGTTTCTTGAGGAGTCTTTCGTGTGGTACTTTGTCAAAGGCTTTTTGAAACTCTAAATATATAACATCACTTGGGATATGACAAATTATGAAGAACTCCAAGAGTCCTTTGAGAATGGAACTCATTGAAGATTAAGCTGGCTGGAGAGATGATATGAAGTTTCTGTTTCACTCAACCCGTGCCTTCAGTTTTTTTTCATGAAAACGGAGACTTTCCTTTCATCAAGTTCCATAAAATTCCGAACATCTGCAATGCCAGATGGAATTCGCGAGCAATCTTATCCCTTCTTGCATATTTCCTCATGCCACAAGTGAGAAAAAGATTGCAGATGGTCTGCCAGTTCATCTCATATGACTAGGCGGACCACTGGTTTAGTGACCAAATGTATAGACCTGAATATTATGAAGAGCCATCACAAGCGTTACAACCTTACAAGACTGCTTTGAAATGCTTGACAAATCACTGAAAACAAGAGCCATCAAAACCAAGCATCAGCAGAAGCAATCAATGCTGTTAGCGAGCAATTAAGGTCATGCAAGAACTACCTGCCACGTGCAAGAACAAAGCCAACCTGCCACGTGCAAGGACAAAGCCAACTTGCCACGTGCAAGAACAAAGCCAACCTGCCACATGCAAGAACAAATCCAACCTGCCACGTGCAGGAACAAAGCCAACCTGCCACGTGCAGGAACAAAGCCAACCTGCCACGTGCAGGAACAAAGCCAGCCTGCCACGTGCAAGAACAAAGTCAACCTGCCACGTGCAAAAACAAAGCCAACCTGCCACGTGCAAGAACAAAGCCAACCTGCCACGTGCAGGAACAAAGCCAACCTGCCACGTGCAGGAACAAAGCCAGCCTGCCACGTGCAAGAACAAAGCCAACCTGCCACGTGCAGGAACAAAGCCAACCTGCCACGTGCAGGAACAAAGCCAACCTGCCACTTGCAGGAACAAAGCCAGCCTGCCACGTGCAAGAACAAAGCCAACCTGCCACGTGCAAGAACAAAGCCAACCTGCCACGTGCAAGAACAAAGCCAACCTGCCACGTGCAAGAACAAAGCCAACCTGCCACGTGCAAGAACAAAGCCAACCTGCCACGTGCAGGAACAAAGCCAACCTGCCACGTGCAAGGACAAAGCCAACCTGCCACGTGCAGGAACAAAGCCAACCTGCCACGTGCAGGAACAAAGCCAACCTGCCACGTGCAAGAACAAAGCCAACCTGCCACGTGCAGGAACAAAGCCAACCTGCCACGTGCAGGAACAAAGCCAACCTGCCACGTGCAAGAACAAAGCCAACCTGCCACATGCAAGAACAAAGCCAACCTGCCACGTGCAGGAACAAAGCCAACCTGCCACGTGCAGGAACAAAGCCAACCTGCCACGTGCAAGAACAAAGCCAACCTGCCACGTGCAAGAACAAAGCCAACCTGCCACGTGCAAGAACAAAGCCAACCTGTCATGTGCAAGAACAAAGCCAACCTGCCACATGCAAGAACAAAGCCAACATGCCAATCGTGTCATTCTCTCTAATGACTTGACGCAGTTTGACTATTGACTAATTGCACTTTATATGACTTACCTTCTTTAAATTGTTCCAGAATTGATCTCATAGTTCCTTTTTTGCTATCCTGGTGTTTTTCTTAACTAATCTAGATAATTCGACGTACCGGCCCCTGAGATGTGTTTCACCATTCTTTATTTTCTGATAAATTCTCTTCTTTAACCCTATCTCGTGTTTTAGTCCACGAGTCATCCATTTAGGGTCATTGTTTTCTTTTCTAAGTGTTCGCTGTGGTATATGCTGTCCTTGCCCCTCTACTATTACCCTAACCAGATTATTGTAAGACATTTCTACGTGGTCCTCCTGGCTCTCCAATCCGCAGTTCTGGCTCTCATGAATCCCTAAATTATCCCAGTCTACCCCTTCAAGATGTCTTTGAAGCCCCTCGTAATTTGCTCTTCTAAAATCTGGCACTAACACTGTGTTTGGTTCGTGGGTTACCGCCCAGTCTAAGATAAAACGAGCCGTTCTGTGGTCACTATTTCCTAACTCTCCGCCCACCTCCAACTCCATTATTAGTTAGGACTAAGTCTAATATGTTATCTCCTCTGGTAGGCTCAGTAACTACCTGCTTAAGGAAATTAGCTTGTATAACTTCAAGGAAATCCTAGGTCTTCCCAGTCTATATTCCTATAATTAAAATCCCCCATTACGCAGACATTTCTACTCCTACTCGCCCTGCCAATCTCCTGTAGTAATATACTCGTGTCCTGCCTGTTAAAGTTGGGTGGCCTGTACAAAACTCCTAGAGTTAGTTTTTCTTTCCCTTTGTAAACGTCCACCCAAACTGATTCTGAATCCATGTTAGTTTTGACTGAATTGTTAACTAAACATTTAAGTGAGTCTTTAACGTATAGCGCAACTCCACCTCCCTTTCTGCCCCTTCTGTCTTGGTGAAATATCTAATAACCCGTTATTTCAAATTCCGATCTAAAATTTCTATTGGCAGTGTCTATCCATGTCTCAATGATCGCTATTATGTCAAAATGTTCTGAACAAACTTCACCCCTTAGTAAGTCTATCTTGTTTCTGAGGCTCCTGCTGTTAGTATAGAAGATTCTTAGCCCGTCCTCTGTTACTCCCCTATAATTACTTCTAAGCTGCCTGGTTATATTATGAGCTAGATGTCCTCTCCCATCACTCCTCCCATTGCTCCCATTACTCCCATTACTCCTCCCCCCCCTCGCCTATACTAAAAAATCCCTGTGCTCGCTCAAGGGAGTAGACTGATACAGACAGACAGACAGACAGACAGACATTAAAAAAAAGAAAAAAACCGAGTTACAACGAGACAGACAATCAGAGGGAAACAAAGGCAAACACAAACCACAGATCATTAAAGAGAAAAGAAAGACAGGCAGACCATCAGACCGAGAGGAACGTAGAGGTAAAACAATAAAGAAGTGTTAAGAGGAGGAGGAGGAGGAGGAGGAGGAAGGACATTTTGAATATGACGAGGCGAAAGTAGGAGGAGGAGGAGGAGGAGGAGGAGGAGGAGGAGGAGGAGGAGGAGGAGGAGGAGGAGGAGTAGGAGTAGGAGGAGGAGGAGGAGGAGGAATGAGGGCGTTGGTATGGAGAAGAAATGCATAAATAGGTAGGGAGGAAAAGTGAAAGAGAGAGAGCGTGGGAATCGTGATAAAAGCATGGGAGGAAACAGGACGCCGTGAGAACCGAATACCATCACGCTTCCAACACTGAACACGCAAAAAATATAAAATAGTGAATAAAGGACTTCAGAAATTATATACAAGAAAATAATAATGAGAAAATAACAGTATGAAGATAATAACTAAAATACGAGAAAGTGTGAAAAAATGCATATAATAATATTGCTAATAATAATTATACATGCAAGCCAACATGCATATCTACCTTGGGAATATTCTTGTGTGTAGCACGTAGTAATAGGAGGACTTTTTCTTTTTTTTACTCTCTCTCTCTCTCTCTCTCTCTCTCTCTCTCTCTCTCTCTCTCTCTCTCTCTCTCTCTCTCTCTCTCTCTCTCTCTCTCTTCATCTGAACGACACACAAAAAAAAGGCAAAAAAATCGTATCCCATTGCCGTGACCCTTTGCTCTTTTCTTTTATCATTCTCATCATTTTTCTTTTAGCTTTTTATTTTTTTCCTGCCTTCCCTTTTCCTTTCATCTTTGTTTATTTCCCTTCCCTTTTTACTCTGTTGGTTTTCTCTCTCTCTCTCTCTCTCTCTCTCTCTCTCTCTCTCTCTCTCTCTCTCTCTCTCTCTCTCTCTCTCTCTCTCTCTCTCTCTCTCTCTCTCTCTCTCTCTCTCTCTCTCTCTTCATCTGAACGACACACAAAAAAGGCAAAAAAATCGTATCCCATTGCCGTGACCCTTTGCTCTTTTCTTTTGTTCTTTTATCATTCTCATCATTTTTCTTTTAGCTTTTTATTTTTTTCCTGCCTTCCCTTTTCCTTTCATCTTTGTTTATTTCTCTTCCCTTTTTACTCTGTTGGTTTTCTCTCTCTCTCTCTCTCTCTCTCTCTCTCTCTCTCTCTCTCTCTCTCTCTCTCTCTCTCTCTCTCTCTCTCTCTCTCTCTCTCTCTCTCTCTCTCTCTCTCTCTCTCTCTCTCTCTCTCTCTCTCTCTCATTTTCAACGTTCTCTTGCCTTTCCGATATTACCATACTACTACTATTACCATACTACTACTCTTACTACTACTAGTAGTAGTAGTAGTACTGCAGCCAAAGCTACCTGTCCTTCTTTGCCCTCACGGCAAGTTTCCCTTTTATCTCGAACTAATACTTCAACAAGTCTCTTCCTCCAACTTCCGCTTCCTTTTCTTTCTTCCTCTTCCTTAACTCAGGTCATTCTCCTCCTCCTCCTCCTCCTCCCCCTCCTCATCCTCCTCTCCCTTCATGCTCAGTTTGTCTCTTTTTCTTCATCATTTTCTCCCCTTTGTTCTCTCTATCTCTTAAGTTCTCTTCCTCGTTTTATTGTTATGGCTTCTTGCTTTCTCTCTTCCTCCTCTTTTTCCTTTCCTTTCCACCTCCTCAGTTTGCTTTTCCTACTTTTTTGTTGTTCCATTTTCTTGTACTTTTTTTTTTTCAGTCCTTTCTTCCTTATCTTCTTGCCTTACTTAATATTTTTTCCTCTTTCTTCTCGTCTCTTCTTCCTTTCCCTGATCTTCTCCTGCTCATCTTTTTACACTTTTCCTTTTCATTTCCTTCATCATCCCCCGATTTGTTCTCCATTCCTTCATTCCTACCTGGCTTCACCTCTTCCTACTTTCCTCTTTATTTTTCTCGTATCACCTTTCCTTTCTAGTTTCCCATTCTTTCCTACTTGCGTTTATTTCCTTTTTTTATAATCTCCCTCATTTGATCTTTTCTCCCTTGCCTCTCTCTCCCCTCCTTCCTACTTGTTCTACTCCTCCTCTTCTCATTTTTCTCCTTTCCTACTTGTTCTACTCTTCCTCCTCCTCCTTCCTTTACAAATTCTCTCATCTCATCTTTCCTCCTCGCCTCTCCTTCCTTCCCCTCACTTATTGCAAAACTGCCCAGACAATCCCCATTCGCATCCCTCCTTCCCCTCATTGCGGCCCCAGGACCAGAGCTAGAATAATAAGGATAATAAGTTAGTAACGAGTAGTAGTAGTAGTAGTAATAGTAGTAGTAGTAGTAGTGGTAGTAGTAGTAGAAGTAGTGGTAGTAGCAGTAATAGTAGGAGTAGCAGCAGAAGCAAAAAGAGGATGCAAAGGAGGATAACAGGAGGAGGAGGAAAAAGGAGAGTGAGGGAGTGTGTGTCCTGTCCCTTCCTTTACGAGCAGATTGCCGGCGATACCAGTACTCTCATACCTTTAGGGGAGGGAAGAGCCACTACCGACCTCACTGCACAGCCACCACCCACCCACCACTCACGCTGCCACCCTCCCACTGACCTCCCCTGTCACATCATCCACCCACCACCCACCTCCCTCCACCCTGCTATAGTCCCAGCCCACCCACACTTCCACTATTGCAAATCCATTCTGTCTCCACCCACACACCCAGAACTACACACACACACGAGAATTCAGTTAGTTCATCTTTCTTGGTTTCTCATGCACACACACACACACACACACACACACACACACACACACACACACACACACACACACACACACACATACACGCACACTCGCTCACGCCTCACACGAATACATGTCACTATAATCCTATTTCGCCTCCTTCTCCGCCTCCTCCTCCTTATTTCTCTCCACTCTTCCCATCCTTCCCTCCTCCTTCCACCCTTCCTCTCGCGTGAAAGTCGTCCCCTCTGACAAAGACGTCAGCAGCACCTTTCCCTTCACCTCCTCACCTTCCTCCCTGCCCTAGCTTTTCTTATATAAATTTAGACTTTTTCAAGACACACACACACACACACACACACACACACACACACACACACACACACACACACACACTTTGCTTCCTTCCTTCAAAAAGTTACAGGAAAAAAATATATATACATTCAACAGAGAGAGAGAGAGAGAGAGAGAGAGAGAGAGAGAGAGAGAGAGAGAGAGAGAGAGAGAGAGAGAGAGAGATTGACATAGATTTACATAGAAAATCAGACCACACAGACCCCATGGTCCAGACTTGGTGGTCTGTCCTTAAACCTAAGTGATTTTACATTAATCAGATGGCTCCAAAACGTTGCTTTTCTACTCTAGTTAATATTAAGTTCAAGGAAGTGACGGTCGAGCTTGTTTTTAAAGGAGTCAATCGTGTTACACTGGACCACTGATGGTGGGAGCTTATTCCATTCTCGCACTACAACGTCGGTGAAGAAAAATTTGGTGCAGTCTGAATATACTTGTCTACATTTGAGTTTTGTGCCATTGTTCCTCGTTCGCAAAGTGTCATCGATCATAAACAATTTTGTTCTGTCTACATTCGTGAAACCATTAAGTATTTTAAAACATTCGATCAGTTTTCCTCGGAGGCGACGTTTCTCAAGAGAGAACATGTTAAGGGTGGAAAGCCTTTCTTCGTAGGATATGTTGCGCAAGGAAGGGATCATTTTTTTTGCTCGGCGCTGAGCACCTTCTAGTTTAGCAATGTCCTTTGCTTGGTGGGGAGACCAAAACTGTACCGCATATTCCAAGTGGGGTCTGACTAAACTATTGTAGAGCGGAAGTATTACATCTTTATTTTTTAATAAAAAGTTTATTTTAATGAAACCCAACATTCTGTTCGCTTTATTTGCTGCATCGATGCATTGATCTGATTTTAATCCCCAGGTCCTTAACGCATTGAACACTTGTGAGTTTAACGCCGCGTATTTCGTAATCGAGCTTCTTATTTTTTGTTCCAACTTGAAGGACCTGTCACTTGTCTACGTTAAAGGGCATCTCCCATTTATCCGACCAAGCTGAAATTTTGTGCAAATCCTCTTGGAGGCTTTGCCTGTCTTCGTCAGTGAGAACCGAGTTACCAATCTTTGTGTCGTCTGCAAATTTACTAATGCGATTATTGAGTCCAACATCCACGTCGTTGATGTAAATAATGAAGAGCACTGGGCCAAGAACCGAGCCCTGAGGGACGCCACGAGTGACCGGCGCCCACTCTGAGTTAAATCCGTCAATCACAACTCTTTGTTGTCTGTTGCTCAACCAATTCGCGATCCATTGCTTGACCGTCAATGACTATTTGCTTTAATTTATAAAGTAATTTATGATGTGGGACTTTATCAAACGCTTTCTGGAAATCAAGATAGACTACGTCCACTGATTTGGTTACGTCATAAATTGAGAAGAGATCGTTATAAAAGGTCAGTAGGTTTGACAGGCAGGATCTTTTGTTACGGAAGCCATGTTGTGAATCCCCAATTAATGAGTGGCTTTCGAGGTAACTCACAATTTTGTCTCTAATTATGCTCTCGAGTAGCTTACCTACAACTGAAGTTAGACTAATGGGTCGGTAGTTACCTGGTATTTTTTTGTGTCCTTTCTTAAAAATCGGTGTCACGTTAGCCTTTTTCCAATCCGAAGGGACGATGCCTTGTCGCAAGGACATATTGAATACGGTAGTGAGGGAGGAGAGTATTTCGCTCTTTGTTTCTTTAAGCAGTACAGGATATACTTTGTCGGATCCGGGACTTTTATTTGTTTTAAGTGAATGGAGAGACTTCATCGGTTGTTATTTCAAAATTAGGCAATGCATGCTCGAGATTTACAATAGTACTGGTGTTGTTGGTAGCGAGAGGAAGACTGTTAGTATTAAACACCGAGGAAAAGTAATTGTTTAAGAGGTTTGCAATGTGTTGGCTGTCAGTCACTAGTGCACCGTCGCTGTTTGTTAAAGGTTCAATACCACTTTTGATCGCCATTCTGTTGTTTACGTAACTGAAGAAAGATTTCGGATTATTTTTACAGTTGGCTGCAATATTTTCTTCATATCTACGCTTTGCCTGACCTACTAGTCTTTTTACTCGTCGCCTGGCATCATTATAAAGTCTAATGTTTTCGGGCGTGCTTTGTTCTTTCTTTAACCTGTAAAACAATCTTCTCTCATTGACTGATTGTTTGATTTTGCTATTAAACCACGGTGGGCTTTTATTAGTGTTAATTCGCTTCTCGCACAAGGGGACGAATGTGTTCTGCTGAGTGAGTAAGTGATTTTTAAAGCTTAGCCAGGCTTCCTCTACTTTGCCGTCATCTGATAGTTGTATTTGTTAGTTTTTGTCGGATTTCTACGAAGTTAGCTCTTTTGAAATTGGGCACCTTTACCTTATTTTCAGTCACTGATGATTGAGCTCTAATGTCGACGCGCACTAATTTATGATCGCAAGAACCGAGGTGTTCTCCTACCGTGACACTACTGACTAGGTTATCTTGGGTCGTTATAACAAGGTCGAGTATATTATTTTGTTGAATTGGCTCAGAAACCATTTGGCTTAGATAATTTTCTTCTAGAAATTCGATCATTCTATGTGACTCGCCTTCTGTACCTGACAGTGTCGCCCAGTCGATATGGGGGAGGTTAAAGTCTCCTAATATCAGAGTCGTTGTTATTAAGTGACTGCCTTAAGACGCTGTACATTTCAAGGTCGTCATCGAGTGATTGCCCGGGAGGTCTGTAGGTGACAGATATATTTAAATTGACTTTTGCAATGTTTACTCGCACGCACAAATGTTCAACGTTACTGTTTCCCGGTGTTTTGTTAGTGGGTTGTAAATAGCTTTTGACATAAAGGGCGACGCCACCGCCTCTACGGTTTACACGATCTTTGTTGAAGAGTCTGTAGCCATCTATGTTGTATTCGGAACTTAAATCAATATTTGTGGTGTCGATAAATGTTTCGGTTATAACAATTATGTCAAAAGTTTCTGTTAGAGCAAGACATCTCAGTTCATCAAATTTGTTTCTTAGGCTACGCGCATTGAAACTAAGGATTTTTAAGTTATCTAGAGGCTTGGTAATAGAGGTGGTGGTACTTGCGGGATCACTGTTACGGGTTTGTTGCGATGCACGGCGTCTATTTACACGGGCGGGGTGGAGGGACGTGGCTGTGACTCGTTTTTTGCTCGGATGACACGTACTGCGTCGTTGAGGAGCCTTCCGAATCTGGCTGCCCCGATGGGAGAAAGGTGCAATCCGTCCCTGTGGAAGAGCTCACTTTGTCCATAGAAATTGTTCCATGCGTTGAAGAACTCCACGTCAAGCTCCCTACAAAGAGTCTGTAAGCGGTTGTTTAGGCTGAAGGCCTTATTGAAAAGCTCGCTCTCCGCCCAAGTCCGTGGTAGAACTTCTGAAATTAAAATGTTAGGGGATTTAGACTTATACTGCTGGATGAGCCTACGGTACTTGTCCAGCAGTTCCTCAGACCGGGTCGTGGTGACGTCGTTCGTACCTGTGTGAATAACAAACAGTGAATCATTAGTAGCCTGGGGGGAGATCTCCTCCAGAGCAGCAGTTATATCGTCGATCCCAGCACCAGGATAGCAATAGTTCCGTCTTCGACGAGGAACTCTGCCGCAGAACTCAACGACCTGCTGGCGAATCATGGAGTCACCCACCAGGAAGGTGCTCTCCTGCTCGTCCTCCTCCTCCAGAACGGCAAACCTGTTGAAGCAATGAACAGGATAAATCTCGAGAGAGAGAGAGAGAGAGAGAGAGAGAGAGAGAGAGAGAGAGAGAGAGAGAGAGAGAGAGAGAGAGAGAGAGAGAAAACATGCATAGCTGTGACACATGTACACATATTTTCGTCTATTTCAAAATCAATTATCTCTGTCTGCCTTTAATACTCTTCTGTCTACTTTTTTACCTTTCTCTGTCTCTTTAACTCTTCTTTCCTTCTATCCTTCTATCAGTATCTTCTCTACATCTCCCAGCACCCCCCCCCTCTCTCTCTCTCTCTCTCTCTCTCTCTCTCTCTCTCTCTCTCTCTCTCTCTCTCTCTTTATTATTTAAACATAGGCACATGTATAATATTTACATACCCAAAGGTGCACTGTCGTGTGCTGCCTATTCAAAGGGCAGAATAAAATCTATATAAAAAAATAACTACATAAACTATAAAATAAATATATATATACTATAAAAAAAATAAAAAAAACATACAATACAGAATATATGTGAGCGCACTGCACACTACACTCGTGTCACTGCTCCACCACGAGTGTCAGTGGGGTGGGGAGTGAGCCACTCCAGTGGTGGGCCGACAGTTTTATTTTTTGGGTGTTCATCTCCCGGATGTTTGGTATACAGGCCGTGAACATGTTCCACATCCGGCAGACTCTTCCCGAAAAGGTGCGCTGGTGCTGGCTGGTACGGGAACACGGCACCTCCACTGCGTCACCACGGGATAGCACCGTTCTCGTGTCCCGCGTGGTGACTCTCGGAGGTTGGCGTAAGCCCACCAGATGTGGCACTCCCTGCACTTGTGCCTTATGTAACACCACAAGAGCAGCTACGTCCCTGCGGTGTTCCAAGGAGTCGACGGAGCCGAGAGTTTCCTGCCCGGTTGGGGGGTCTGCCGCATCCACCAGTCGTAGTGCCCGTCTCTGGATGGCGTCGAGTCTCCCGCTGTGCGAGGCAGCACACGACATCCAAGAGAGGGCAGCGTACTCAAGGTAAGGCCGTATCTAGGCCTTGAGCAACAGCCAACCTCCTTTTTGTCAAGGAAGCTGGCCACCCTTCGCAGGCAGGAGACTCTGTGGGAGGCCTTTTGGGCAATGTGTTTGATGTGGCTGTCAAACCGTAGCCCTCGATCCACTTCCACTCCCAAAATCTTGACGGATTCCTGGAGTGGGAAGGGGATGCCACCAAAGCTTAGCCTCCCCTCCACTGATGGCCCGGCAGTTGGGGATCGAGAGACCATCATTGCCTGGGTCTTCTCTGGGGAAAAGGTCACCTGCCAGCGGGCACCCTACTCCTGTAGCACCTTTAGCTGCTGATGGATCTCGTCAGCAGCTCGCCCACAGTCTTGTCTGGGGTAGGTGCAGGAGAGAGTGCAGTCATCAGCGTAAGTTGAGACTGCTGGCAGCTGCCGGAGAAGGTCGTCCACATATATGTTCCACAGAACTGGCCCTAGCACTGAGCCCTGTGGCACTGATGCCTCCACTGGCAAGGAGTCGGACGTCTGCCCGTTGACGACAACCTGGAGGGTCCTTCCTTGAAGGTAGTCTCCCAGGAGCTGAAGGAGGTCACCATGGATGCCCTTAGAGCGGAGTTTCTCTAGGAGACCTCCGTGCCACACCCTGTCAAAGGCACCCGCTATGTCCAGGGCTACCACGACAGTGTCCAGGCTGTCGTCAAGGGCGTCCTGCCAGTTCTTGGTGAGGAGCATCAGCAGATCGGAGGTGGACCGGCCAGGTCTGAACCCATACTGTTGGTCCGAGAGGAGGTAGTTGTCCTTGAGGTGGCGACAGACTACGTCTGCCACGACCCTCTCGAACACCTTCCTCACCACAGACAGCAAGGAGATGGGCCGGTAGTTTTTGGGGTCAGACCTGGAGCTCCTCTTGTGGACGGGAACCACCCGAGCCTCTTTCCACGCCGATGGCCAGGTGTTTTCCCGGAGGCAGGCAGAGAAGACTGTGGTGAGAGGGGCAGCCAACTCGTGGGCACACTGCTTCAGCAGGTGCGGGCTGAGGTCATCGGGGCCGGTCGCCTTCTGGGTGTCCAGCCCTCGCAGCAGGCGCTCGACCAACACCTGTGTCACCTCCACTTTCGTGACAGTCTCCTCGCACTGCTGTTCCAGATGTGGCGGTGTCTGTCCGGGGTTATCCACCTTCATCTTCTCGGCGAAGAGACTGGCTAGCAGCTGGGCTTTATCCTTGCTGCTGGTGGCCACTGCTCCATTATGTCTTGAGAGAGGAGGAATCGCGTCCTGGCGGCTGATCCCCTGCCTTTCCTTGACGAGGGACCACCAGGTCTTATTTCCTACCCCTGCTCCACACAGCTTGCGCCTCATGTCTTCCTCCCACTTCCTTATGGCCCACTTGCTGGTCACCACCATACTCCTGCAGGCCGCACGGTGCAGGACCTTGTTGCGCCGAGTCGGGTTCCGCTTGTAGCGTAGCCACGCTGAATACTTAGCGTCAGCAGCAACACGGCAGCGGTAACCAAACCATTTTTGATCCGCTGGTCTGGTGGTAAACTCTCGGTGGTGCACATGTCGCCTCTGGAGGGCCAAGAGTCGGGAGGTGAGGGCTTGTGTCATGCCCTCCGCCCCGCCTTGCAGCACAGAAGGCCACGCCGTGTGGCTCAGGTCACGGCGTAAGGAGGTCCATTCAGCCTTATCCCACAACCAGATCGTGCGGGCGGTGGCCTCGTCCCGAGCCACCCCCACATCCACCAGGGTCAAGACAGCATGGTGGTCGGAGCTGCCCACGAGTCCCAGCTGGTGACAGCGTAGAATGTCCTCCTGGAGGTCGGAGATGACGGGGTCAAGCGTCCCGCCCAGCTCGTGAGTAGGGAAGGTTACGTGGTCCGTCAGGCCCTGCACCGCCAAGAGGGATTCGTAGGCGTTCTGTTCCAAGTGGTGGTTGAGGTCACCCACCAGTAGGACGTGCCTGCAGCTGTGCGCCACTAGCAGGTCGTCCAGGGACTCGGTGAGGTACCGGAGCGAGGCAGGCCCTTGTCGTGGCGGGCGGTACATAGCGCACAGCAGGAGGGCAGAGCGGTCAGCCAGCACAACCCGGAAGAACATTACCGCCATCTGGGGAGGCGTGTCCACGTCGAGGTGCTGGGCCTGTAGTCCTTCCTTGAAGCAGACAGCCACTCCGCCTCCTGCTCGCTCATGTCGGTCCCTCCTGGCCCAGTGAGTGTAGCCACGCATCTTGCCAAACGTGGGCTCCACTTCACTGTTCAGCCAGGTCTCCGTCACCACAACTATGTCGGCACTATGTCGCAGGGCACAGTTGTGCGTCAGGTCTCCGATGTTCGTTCGGAGACCACGTACATTGGCGGAGATCACCTTTAGTTGACGGCGGGGGGGTTGTGGCTGTACCATGGTGGTGGGGGCAGCGGTCCGGCGTGGTGGTGTGTAGGAGGGCTCGTCTGGGGGTGTCGGGGGAGGGGGGGGGGTTCCACTGCCAGTCCGGGATGTGACTCCAGGCCCCTGGGTGTGGAAGAAGTGGGCGGGTCTGTGGTAGGGGCTGAGGCTGTGGTGGTGCTGATGGGAGGCTAGTGGCCGGAAGCCTTCCCTCCGCCAGGATTCGTCGGAGGAGACGTTCCTGTCTCAGGTCAGAGGCCCTTGTGTACCAAGACACAGCAGTGTGTCCCCTACGGGTGCAGTACTCGCACGTCTTCACTCTGGTTGATGGCTGCTGCGGGTTGACAGTCTGTCTCCGTGGCTGGCCGGCTTCCTCCTGGTTGTACGTGTGGTGACTGGCCTCGTACACTTCTTGAGTGTTTCCACTTTTCTTGTTTTCCTTTTTACTTTTTCTTCTTAATCCTTCCGGTAGTGGTGGGTGGCGTATCGGCTGTGGTGGGGGTTAGGCGGTTAGGGGTAGTTGTGGTGGCGGCGGTGGTGGCTGAGTTGTTAGTAGCGACGGCGGGGGTTTCAGTGGTTGTGGTGGTGGCGGCGGGGAGGATGTTAGGGGCAGTGGCGGCGGTGGTGGCTGAGTTGGTAGTAGTGATGGGGGGTGTTTCAGTGGTTGTGGTGGTGGCGGCGGCGGGGAAGATGTTAGGGGAAGTGGCGGTGTTGGTGGCTGTGTTGGCGGTGGCGGGGGGTGGGGGGGTGTTCAGGGCAGTGGCGATGGTGGGGGTGGTGGCGGTAGTGGAGGTGGATGTGAAGGCGGCGGGGGTGGTGGTGGCTGAGCTGGCGGTGGTGAGGATGGTGGCTGAGCTGGCGGTGGTGGTGGTGGTGGTGGTGTCTGGCGGGGAGTTGGTGACAGAGGTGACGCCAGGAGGGGTAGTTGTGGAGGCGGGTGTGGGTGTAGGATGGGGGTTGGTCACCGAGGTGCTGGAGGGAGCAGGGTCAGGTGGGGCGTGGGAGGGAGGGGTGGCGGGTCTGGTGGTGTATCGGAGCTTCCGCGGCTTCCCTGAGCTCCACCAATTCCGCCAATGCTCAGAGCCCTGACAGACCTCCTCCCAGTGTCCGTCGATGGTGTCCGAGAGAGCGCTGACAGCTTGCGTATGCGTGGCTATCTTTGCCTCGCGCTGCTTTGAGGCGGCAAGTCTGTCATCGAGTCTGAGGGCTGAAGCAAACAGTTCTCTCTCTCTCTCTCTCTCTCTCTCTCTCTCTCTCTCTCTCTCTCTCTCTCTCTCTCTCTCTCTCTCTCTCTCTCTCTCTCTCTCTCTCTCCCCACCTGCTCTACCCTCCTTCCATCTCTTTACCTTCTCTTCTATCTGTCTATCTCTCCTCTACTCCCCTTTTCTCTCCATCTCTCTACTCTTTCTTTACCCTTTTCCATCACTTCAATCACTTTGCCTCCCCTCGATCTATCATTTCTTGCCTCCATCTCTCTACTACTCTACCTTTCTACCCTCTTTCTCTAACTCTCCCTCTACCACCTTCTTCCTCTTTATATCTTAGTCTCTACCCATCCTTTCTCTTCCTCTCTCCCTCACAGCCTCCGGCCACGCACACAACGCCTCCAGGGTAGGGTAGGCGGTGGCCGAACTGGTAGCGTACTGGACCCACATTCGCCGCGTGATGGACGACGCGGGTTCGAATCCTCACGCTACCACTCGGATTTTTCAGTCACCGCCGAGTGGCTTAAAACTACCCACATGCTGTCCTGAAGACCACCCATCAACCCGGACTCTAGAGGAAGCCGTCCAAGCGAATCAAGAACGAGTTCCGGGGGGCAACATGAGCCAATGCAAGATGGCGCCACTATAAACACTCGCCTGCGCCAGAACGGGCTGGGCCGACCATCAGGCCCCACCTGGAAGAAGCCTTGGGCCGACCATCAGGCCCCACCGGGAAGATGCCTACCGGCGCAATAGGCAACAACGTAAAAAAAAAAAAAACAAAAACAGTGTAATGGGACGAACACGCGCGGCAACAAATTCTGTATCGGGCCGCACCTCGACGCCGATCGATCGATGGGCGGCGGGACGCTTATGTTTGTGGCGGGTTGTGCGGACGGCGGCGAGTGTGACGAGAGGTAAAGGAGGACGAGCAGGAGGTGGTGAAGGAGGTGGAGGCGGGGGAGAAGACGAGGAGGAAGAGGAAGGATAAGAAAAGTGAAATAGGATGGGAAGAAAAACGAAAGGAGAAATGGAATGGGAGTAGGACGGGGGAGTAAAAGGGTGAAGAGAGGGAAGAAAGAAAGAAGTGTGGGTGATGGTGAAGGAGATGAAAGTGGAAGATAAGGATTACAGGAAAGTATTTATGAAAAGACGGAACATTGGAAAGAGAAGAGGAGGAGGAGGAGGAGGAGGAGGAGGGGGACAAGTAAAGGGGAAGAAAATGGGGCATGAAGAGAGAATTGATGGTGGTAGAGGATGGTAGGGAAAAGGAAAAAGAGAGGAGGAGTATCAGAGAAAAGGATGATTAAAGAAGAAAGAGGAAGAGGAACAAGGTGAAAGGAAAGGAGAAAAGGGAATCAATGACTAAAATAAGACGAAGAAGACAGGAAGAAAGGAAGATAAGGGTAAAGAGGGGAGAACAAGATGTCGAGGCGATGCTAATAAAGGGAATAATTAAGAAGAGGAAATTAAGGTGTTAGATGGAAGGAGAAGGAGGAGGAGATGTGGCATTGGAGAAGAAAAGAAGAGGAGCACAGAGGACGAAATGGCGATGAGATGGAAAGAAAAAAAAGTAACAGAATCATCTCAGTTTAACGAACAAAAAGTCACTGTACAGAGAGAATAAAGGAAAGACAGAAGGGAAAATTTATATTAAGACATTATAAAGAGAGGTGCGAAGGAAAGAAAGACAGAGAATGGAAAGGATAGGAAGGAAAGAAGGAAGGAAGAATTAATTTCATGGAAATGATGTAAGGAGATAAGGAAGAAAGTAAAAGGAAGAACAACAAAAATGCACTCAAAATAAAATGTAATTAAAAGTTGTGGAAGGAAACCATGAAGGAAAGGAATACATACAGAGTGTTAATGTGAGAAAACACGAAAAAATATCCAGGAAGCGTAAGTGCATATATAATAACACCTCCCCACCACTACAACTACTACTACTACTTCTACTACTACTACTACTACTACTACAAATATTACTACTACTACTACCACTACTACTACTACTACTACTACCACCAGTACAATCACCACCACCTCCACCACCACGTCCCCCACCCACCACCATTACCATCGTCACTACCCCCATCACCACCAACACCCCCAACACTCTTCCCTCACCCATTGATCCGTAAAAAAAACTCCAAGTCGCTTCACCTAAGCCACAAAAATATCACTACTATTAATCCCCGCAGGTGAACCAATGATGAGGCGGAGGGAGGGAGGGGTCACCTGGACGTTAAGGTGAATTAATGATGCCTCACCTTCGTGCACATGCTGCTTGAGATGGGCGTCTGATCAATGGCTTCAGTGGGACGAGGAGGAGGAAGAGGAGGAACACAAAGGAAACACAAAGGAACAACAAACAATAGCAGACCTGCTGGTCCTTACGAGGCTGTTAGTGACAAGCTACACTAACTATCTAATCAAAAGTGGAAGATGAAGGACAGCAAAGGCAAAGGCTCCTCCTCACCCCCCCATCCCTACAGCCAGAGAAGGCAGGAGAGGAAAAAGAACCATGCAGCATGGGAAAACTGCATGGAAATTATGTAAGAAAGAGGAAAGAGCTACCATTACTGCTACCACTAACCGGGCGATAAAAGCGGACAAGGACACCAGTATTCGAAAGAACTTAACGTTAATACGACAATGAGTAATATCTTAGTTGCTGGTTGGATTCAAAATACTTGTCTAATCTATTCTTGAAGGCCGTAACTGTTGTACTATCGACGACATCACAGGGCAGAGAGTTCCAAACATCAACAACTCGATTGAAGAAGTGTTTAGCTTCGTGCGACGAGAATCTTTTACCACTTATCTTCAAATTGTGATTTCTTCTTGTTCTATTTGATCAATCAATTGTAAAGTAATCTTCTGCATTAATATCACTGAATCCTTTAAACATTTTAAACACTTCTATTAGATCGCCTCGCATTCTTCGTTTTGATAGGCTGAATAAATTTACTTCTTTAAGTCTTTGTTCATATGATAAATTTCTCAACCTAGGAATAATCTTTGTTACTCTTCGTTGAACCCGTTCCAACTTGTCTAAGTCTTTTCTGTAATAGGGAGACCAAAACTGTACACAGTACTCTAGACGGGGTCGAACCAACGAATTATACAGTTTTAATACTACTTTTTTTCTGATTTATTATTAAAGACTCGTCCGATGAAGCCAACCGATTTGTTTGCAGTTTTAACTACCTCTGAACAATGGTGACCGGGCTTTAAATCGCTTGATATAGTGATTCCAAGATCCTTTTCTTTTCTTACTGCAAAAAGTTGGTGGCCATTCATTACGTACCGAACGCGATTGTTATTTTTTTCCGATGTGCAACACTTTACATTTGTTAACGTTAAATTTCATTTGCTATTGATTGGCCCAACGTGCAAGTCGATCTAGATCTGATTGTAAAGCTTCTTCGTCGAGTGTCGCAGTTACTTTACTAGCAATTTTTGTGTCATCAGCAAATTTTGATACTTTGCAAGTGAGCCCATCATCGATATAATTAACATAAATTAAGAAGAGCATGGGGCCAAGCACTGATCTTTGAGGTACGCCGCTTCTGACATCAAGCCAGTTAGATGTGACACCGTTTAGAACTAATCTCTGTTTCCGCTTAGAGAGCCAGTCCACAAGCCAATTGTGAATGTTACCCGAGATACCATTCGCCAATAGTATGCTGAGCAATCGTTGGTGGGGGACCTTATCAAATGCCTTTTGAAAATCCAGATATATGATATCTACTGATCTGCTTTTATCGAACACCTCAAAAATATAATGAAAAAAATCAAGTAAGTTAGTTAAACACGAACGTTTACTACGGAAGCCATGTTGCGAATTATTTATTATATTAATTTCCTCGAAGAATTTCACCATATTGTCGCGAATGATAGTCTCCATTAACTTACAAACAATCGATGTCAGACTAATTGGTCGATAGTTTCCTGGATGAGACTTGTCCCCCTTTTTAAAAATTGGTGTGACATTTGCTAGTTTCCAATCCGACGGAACTTTTCCAGCTGTTAAAGATTTATTGAATGTGATGGAGAGCGGTTTACAAATTTGATGTTTGATTTCTTTTAAGACCCTAGGGGTAGTTTTTTTTTCTGGACCAGGAGCTTTGCTTACTTTAATCTTTTCAATTGTGCGTAAAATGTCACTTTCTACGATGAGCATGCCACTTAACATATTTTCGGTCCTTCTGACCTCCGGCGGTTGAGGTGATAAACAATCTTCGTCGGTAAATACGGAAGCGAAAAAGCTATTTAGGATTGCAGCCATTTCATTTTCATCGTTCGTGTGGTTACCATTATCATTAGCAAGCGGTCCGATACCACAAGTGAGTGACTTTTTATTATTTACACAGCTAAAAAATTCTTTAGGATTAGATTTACTCGTTTCCGCTGTATATTCTTTAAGATTTTTCTTGATTCGTTTTATTAATTTCTTGGTTTCGCGGCGAATTCTGTCCAACTCTAGTTTGTCAGCCTCACTGAGTTGATATGTACTGTATACGCGTTTTTTTAAGAGATAGGCTATTTTGAATTTCGTTATTCCACCATTTGGGTTTCTTAAAAACTGAACGTCTGTTACGATAGGGTACGCATATGCTTATGGCATTGTTCAATATTGTGGTGAAGGCCCCCCAAGATTTATCAATATCTGTTTCCGCCGAGATTTCAGTCCAGTCAGAATTATTTAGAATTGATCGGAGTTTTACGAAATTCGCTCTCTGATAATCAGGCACCTTTTCTTTACTAGGAGTTCCTTTATTTTCTTTCATATTGATGCTGAATGTGATTGCTCGGTAATCGCTAGAACAAAAAATTGGACCGACATTTACTTCGTTAACTAGATCAGCTGTCGTTGAGAAGATAAGGTCAAGTATATTATTTTCCGGAGTCGGTTCTTGAACGTGTTGATGAAAATCACTTTCTAGTAAATTTGTGTACAGGTCGAGCCCTGTATGACAGTTCAACGGTTCATCCCATCTTTTCACCGGCAAGTTAAAGTCCCCAACAATTACTGCCTCGCAACTGCTACTTGTTTCTAATAATAATTCACTTAATGCGTGGTCGATATCAAGAGTCTGCCTTGGCGGTCTCTAGATAAGTCCAATTACTATTTTACGAGATTTATTTTTAATTTCAATGAAGACCGTGCCTACATTGGTTATAATATCTGTTTTCACGGATACTGGATGGAGAGGGTTGTGGATATAAAAGATAACGCCTCCACCCTGTCTGTTCTCTCTTTCATGACTGAAAATGGTATAACCCGGTAATCTATATTCCGCAATGAAATCTCTATTTGAAGTGTCTATCCAAGATTCTGTGACTCCGATGATGTGATAATGATTTGTAGCTGCGAGGACTTCTAAGTCTTCAAATTTGTTACGTAGGCTTCGATCGTTTACATAGCAAGCTTTAATGTGATTCGAGTCGGGGGTTTCGAGGGTTGAGAGCTCTCTTACGATGGAGCTGCTGGTGTTCTCGCCTCCGCGTTTTTTGGCTTTCGAAGAGCCACTTGGTCACAGAGCAGCCTCCCGAAACGGGCTGCTCCAACAGGGTTTAAGTGGATGCCATCAGCAAGGAACAAGTCTGAATCGTAGTAAAAACTGTTCCACAAGTTAGCGAACCTTTTTCTTGTGAGCAAAGGGATTGAAGTCTGTTGTTTGTGCTGAAGGCCTTACTGTTAAAAGTTAGATTCGGCACCGACCCTCGGGAGGATTCCTGAGATTATGATGCTACTGGTATCCGTTTTACGTATATACTGCTTGATCACGCGGCGGTATTTCTCAAGCACTTCCTCAGGACGGGTTGTCTTTACGTCATTTGTCCCCGCGTAAATGACAAAGAGGGTGTTTCGGTCGGCATTTCTCGTGACATCATCGCACGCTGCGGTGATGTCGTCCAGTCTGGCACCTGGATAACAATAACGTTTTCATCGGCCGTTTGATGAACGACCACAGAACTCAACCAGCTGGCCATGCACCATGAGTCCCCAACTAGGCGAGTTTCAAACTCATCCTCCATGGTGTCTGCCAGCACCTGGAACCTATTGAAGGTAGTGGGGGTCAGTAAATCCTTGGTTGCCTGCTTCGGTTTGGCTCCATTCCTTACAGGTTGGAACCCGACATCCTGTGAGGCAGGAAGAGAAGCGTTAAGTGGGGCAGGCTGGAAGTTGTCCTGTGAGGCAGGCTGGAAGTTAGCCTGTGAAGCAGGCTGGGGGTTAGCCAGTGAAGCAGGCTTGCGGTCAGCCGGTGAGGCAGGCTGGCGGTTGTCCTGTGAGGCAGGATGGGGGTTAGCCTGTGAGGCAGGCCTGGGGTTAGCTTGTGAGGCAGGCTGGGGGTTAGCCTGTGAGGCAGGCTGGGGGTTAGCCTGTGAGGCAGGCTGGGGGTTAGCCTGTGAGGCAGGCTGGGGGTTAGCCTGTGAGGCAGGCTGGGAGTCAACCTGTGAGGCAGGTAACACGTCCTCCCGTGAAGCAGGAGATTCGTCTGGAGAGGGCACACGCTCGGTGGAGGGCCTCTTCACCATCGATGGTGGAGTCACTGCCACAATTTTTGCAACAAATTCATGAAGGGCTTCGAATTTATTTTCAAGATCATCATGTTTGACTTTCCATTCAGTCACAGTCTTCTGAAGTTGTAATCTTTGAACGCAGGGGCGGCAAGTTCTACTCAGCTGGAAGTACTGAGCTGCAAATCGTCCGGGACAGACGTCACACTTAAGGTTCCAAGGCATTGTTAGAAATTTAAGCGAGTTAACAGTCTCTGCAAATATTAAAAGCGCTTTCGAAATAACTTAAAGTGAGACATAAGTTGAATTGAATAAAAATTGTGCATGGAAATTAGATACTGCTGTGTTAGATGCCTCCAACACTGGGAGTTCGCTCCCACAGGGTCATGAAAACGCCTCAAAGACCAATCGCTAGTCTTGAGCCTCGGTCACGAGAGAGACTTTCACAACCCGGCGCTTTTCAGTTATTGTCCTCGAAGTTTTGTCCCATAGAACGGGGCCGGCGTAGTCACACAGAGCAGAGCTGGCAAGGGAGGAGAAGAACCAGCAATTCGTTCCCACTTTCCGAAACGTCTAACCCAACTCTGCGACCCTTTCGAGGCCTCGCCAGTGGCACCTGTCACCAGGTGTTCTCCACCAACTCTAGAGAGTATCAGACGCCCTTCCTGAGAGACCAAAAAGCTGAAATATTCCTTGAGTATAAGAAAAACCCTCAGAAACTCCACCTAGAAGCCGGGAGGTACAACCTCAAATGGCCCACGGAAGACATCTCTTTCAGGAGAAAACAAGAACCAGCTGTTATGCAGAATAGGGATGGGAGTACCGTCGATAGGGGGGAGGGACGGGGAGCTCACACCGACAACTGGTTCCCAGGGAGGCTTTTTTTAGTATAGAGGTCACCACACTCCTCTACACCGCAGGCCTAAATATTTAGGCACGGTCCAGCTGACTAGGACCCTGGAACTCCAGCCATTGTCTCATAAAGAGATCCTCTGCCTGCAGTCCAATCCACCACTGCTGCTGCCCAGAGGCTTCACCGTGACCCTGGCACGGGAGACAGATCAGGTATTACACCTTGTCCAAGGGTGACCTGAGACTATGCAGGGCAGGGACGTCTAGTTCGAAACTAACCACGGGATGTTCTGGAAAATACTCTCATTGTAATTCACACTCAAAATTACCCTTGGATATCCTAACTACATCTAACCTAACTTAACTTAACTTGACTTAACCTAACCTAACCTAACCTGCCCTGTTCAAGAGCGGGCGCCACATACCCGTGCAGAGAAGGGAAATACGCGGGCGGGTAAGGCGAGGAACAAAGCGCTCTGATGCGATGTGTGAGAATCAATGTGTCTTCTTGCGACATGCATTAAGATCATCACTAACTTCACAAAGACTACACAGGAACTGTTAATTTACTTGTCAGTCTAAGGCATCCATCATCAAAGCTATAGTGCTAACACTCATGATGATAAATGAATCAAACCTGAACGACTATACGTATTCCTGGACAAGGGTCGGTATTCTTAGACGCGTCCGCCTCTCACATAATTCACTTCTTAAGGCCGAAAATAGAGGTAAGACGCGTCCTCATGAGCGTTTTTTCACGTTCATGGTACACAGGCTTTGTCAAACTACCAACAGACTCATATAACTACCCCTAGAAAAGCCCACGACTCCTGCGAAACCCTCGTCAAATGTATGTGTTTGGGCGCCGAAATGTTTAAGAATATGACCCAAAGACTCCCTGGGACGACACACGCCTTACAACAACTGCCGCACTTTGGCCACAGCACAGCGGGCCGTGGCAGTGTGTGGGTCTGCGGCCGCTCTCTGTCACAGCCTTGCGTGCTGCCGCGGCGCCGAACCGACCCGTCACGACGCTAATTGACCAAAGAACACGATGCAAATGCAAAACAGGTTCCTGGAAAACTTGTAAAACGATAATGTGAAATTTGTATTAAGAGTGCGGTGCAACAATGTGTGCCGTGCGGTGCCTCCGTGTTAGGTACGACACGAAAAAGCTGCCGGCGCTTCCTGTTACCTGGGCATAAAAGTTGGGCAGCAAACCATTAATCAGAGGCGTCAATGTACCGGCGAGGCATCATTAATACCACGCACAGGAAAATTGAGCGACAAAAATTATCTAGCGTGGAAGACGGAGGAGTCTTGCGAAGCCGCTGTTTTGGCTTCCCCTTGAGACAACTTGGCCCTCGAGGTTCGGCCCTCAAGACGCCAGCTGGGGGGGCCGCGGGAGCTCGAGCGGACAGTGGCCAGTGGTGCATGATTTCCGCTGCTTTAAGCTCCCAATGACCTCGCTGGGCAGGGTGACTGCGGCCCCTCCCGCTAGTGGCCCGCCGCCGCCCCACACACCCAAGGAAGCTACTGCGCGGGTGTGCGTTCGGCCCAGACTGGCGTGCGTGGCGTGCGACCTTAATGACCACCCGGCTGGTTTCTTATCAACTAATGACAGGGATCCATTTTGTCCGCATCCGCCCGAGCGTGTGCCGCCACTCCAGGGCTCTTGACACGCGGCGAAGTGACGCTGCAAGGTTTTGTCAATCTGGTTACAAGGCAACTTCGTCATTTGTGTAAAATTATGAATAGTTTTATCGCCGCGCTGATCACATTCGCGGCCTTGTGCTTAACGAACGCTAAGTTTTGAGTCACTTCTTGAAAAGTTATCTATTTTATGCTGTCCCAATAATTACACAGGAAGGATCTTACTAACGCATGCAATCAAGCACACACACACACACACACACACACACACACACACACAATGCAATGCAATGCACAGCGCGACAAAAAGTTCAGCACTCGTAATTCAGTTCCAGGTTGGGCACAAGAGGCCTAGCGGGGCAGTGGCCGGCCTGTACAAACAAAGTCTACGAGAGTTAGAGGTGAACAGGGTGCCATTTAAATAACGATGCATGGCGGGTGAAAATATTAATGAATCAGTAGGTAATAAAGTTAATCGTGCCTTTGGTGACAGTCAATAAATAATATTCAAAATGTTTTATGCTACACAAGCGGCGTAGAGGACACGTCTTGGACAACGATGCGGGTCAAGTACCTCAGCTCTCTTTTCCTATTTACTGTGTCCGTCTATAGAGAATAATTGCCCCACTAATACGTATCTCTGACAACAAAAAGGATAAATGTAACTCCGCAATCTTTTCCATTTACTAATTCCGTCTATATAGAATGACAACCACAATAAGTATCATACGTATCTCTGACAACAAAACGGGTAAATGTTACTCCGCAATCTTTTCCATTTACTATCTCCGTCTATATAGAACGTCAACCACAATAAGAATCATACGTATCTCTAACAACGAAACCAGTAAACATAGCTCCGCAATCTTTTCCATTTACTGTCTCCGTCTATATACAATGACAACCTCAATAAGTATCATACGTACCCCCTAACCTCAGCCTCTCCCACTCAAGATCGAATGAATCCATGAAATATACTTCATTTTCCATCCATCTAAAACCTTAAACGCAAACGCCACGTCTTACAACTTAGTATATCTAACTCTATGGCCGGTATTGTCCGATGCTTTCACCCCTCACATCATCTATTTCAAAAGTCCAAAAAAGGAGATCAGTCGGGTTCTAATGAGTGTTTTTTAGGTTCATGGTACAGAAGAAGGGTCAAAATACCATCAGCCATAAAACTACCTCTGGAAAGGCTCACAGCTGCTACGAAAACCTTGTCAAATATGTGGACTTGGGCTCTGACATGCTTAAGAGGACGGCCCTGTGAAGTCAAGTATTGTGGTCGTATTCTCAACCGCCTCAGACTCTTGATATAATAATTTTTAAAGGCCATTTAAAAGATACATCGGGTTCTCCAGCGTGTTTTACCTGTTCATGACGTAGAAAACTTGCAAAACTACCCCCAGAGATATGAAACCACCCATGGCAATCCCTGCAACTTCTACGAGAGCCTCTTTAAATAGATATACTAAGGCGTCGACACTTTTGGGAATATGGGTCCAGCTCTCCGCGTGGCTGGCATGCCGCGGCCGCTTCCCCGCCGAGGCAAACACTGACGCCCTCCGCCAACACTTCCCGGGCCGGAGCAGTGAGCCGCTCACTCGCCGCCGCCGTGTTGTGAGCGGCAAGCACTCACCGCTGCGGCAACACGACTTGCCTTCCCTGCCTTTGTTCAGCACGGAGGGAAGCACAGGACGAGGGCTCGCTGCTAAAGGCTCATGCCCACCCCGCGGCCACACTCGTGCACGTGAGGGTGTGGCTGCCTGTCTTGTTTTGCGTGCACACACCGGCTCGACAAGGCTTGCTCGCTGTGTATCTTCGTGTGTTGGTTTTGTTGTGATCTGTTAGGAGACGGAACAGTGACGTCCATTTATATTCTGATTATGCTCTGGACTACACCGAAACAAGACAATGCGAACCTCATATGACGTGGAAATTCATAAGTGTTTGCTGCCACAACCAACGCAAAATCTTACTCATATACGCTGTGTGTGTGTGTGTGTGTGTGTGTGTGTGTGTGTGTGTGAGAGAGAGAGAGAGAGAGAGAGAGAGAGAGAGAGAGAGAGAGAGAGAGAGAGTTAAATTTAAATAGAAAGGAATATGAAAGAAAACGAAAACTGACCCCCCCAAAAAAAAAATACAAAGAAAACGGATAACTAAATGAGTCTCCATTTTATTACGTGGAAAATGAAGGTGAGGAAATAAGAGACAGGTTTCTGGAGGAGGAGGAGAGCCAGCCACCCTTTCTCTTCCTTCCTTCCTGCCACTCTCTCCCCCCCTCCCTAAATGGCAGATGGAGTTCAATGTAGGGAAGTGCAGAATTCTGAGTGTAGGTAGGAACAACCCCTCACATAACTATTGCTTAAATGACACTCTCATAAGTAGGTCTGGGTGCGAGAGGGATTTAGGGGTCTTAGTGAGCTCTGATCTCCGTCCAAGGGCACAATGCATTCAAGCTAGAAATCGAGCTAATAGGGTACTGGGATTTATTTCAAGGAGCGTAAGCAACAGAAGCCCCGAAGTCTTCCTCAAACTATATTTAGCATTAGTTAGACCTCATCTTGACTATGCGGTTCAGTTCTGGTCACCCTACTATAGAATGGATATCAAAATGTTAGAATCGGTGCAGAGGAGGATGACTAAGATGATTCAGGGGTTGAGAAACTTGCCATACGAGGAAAGACTCAAACAGTTAAACTTGCATTCTCTAGAAAGGCGAAGGGTGCGTGGAGACATGATCGAGGTTTATAAATGGATGAAGGGCTTTAATAAGGGAGACATTCATAAGGTTTTGTTGGTAAGAGAACCGGGTAGGACACGAAGTAACGGGTTTAAACTGGATAAATTCAGATTCAACAGGGACATGGGCAAAAATTGGTTTACTAATAGGGTGGTGGATGAGTGGAATAGGCTTAGCAGTCATGTGGTGAGTGCCAATACAATTGTCACATTCAAAAATAGACTAGATAAATTCATGGACAGCGATATTAGGTGGGGTTAGATACACGGGAGCTTAGGGTCAAAGGAGCTGCCTCGTACAGGCCTACCGGCCTCTTGCAGACTCCTGCGTTCTTATGTTCTTATGTTCTTCTCTTCTCTTCACATCTCCATGGCTTTCCTTCTTCTTGCATCTCTCTCCCTCTCCTCTTCCTAATTCTTTTCTTCTTCATCTCTTTCCTCTTTCTTCCTATCTTTCTCTCCTTAGCGTTCTTCCTTTTCTTCATTTCTACATGTCTTTCCTTTCCCTTGCATCTCTCTCTCTCTCTCTCTCTCTCTCTCTCTCTCTCTCTCTCTCTCTCTCTCTCTCTCTCTCTCTCTCTCTCTCTCTCTCTCTCTCTCTCTCTTCTTCTTCTTCATCTCTTTTCTCTTCCTTCCCGCCTTTCTCTCCTTAGCGTTCTTCCTTTTCTTCATTTCTCCATGTCTTTCCTTTCCCTTGCATCTCTCTACCTCTCCTCTTCCTCATCCTCTTCATCTCTTTTCTCTTCGTTTCTGCCTTTTTCTCCTTAGCGTTCTTCCTTTTCTTCATTTCTACGTATCTTTCCTTCCTCTTGCATCTTTTCCCCTCTCCTCTTCTTTTTCTTCTTCATCTTTTTTCTCTTCCTTCCTCCCTTCCTTTTCTTCATTTCTCCATAGCTTTCCCTCCCCTTGCATTTCTCTCTCTCCTTCCCTTCCCAAGCCTCACGCGAGAAGCTTAAACAACGTCACACAATTCATGCTCGGGGCCACAACCACATCCATCACGGGCGACGCTTATTTCCTGTAGCGGCTGTATCAATGTTCATTAGGGCCAATAACTGTGATTCATGGCTCGGGCTCGATTCAGACACGCCGCCGTTGCTGCTGCCAATGTTTCTTTCTCATCTTTTTCGTTCATCTTCATCTTCATCTTCTTCAGTCACTGGTAGTTCACTTCAGGGTAATGGTTCTCTCTCTCCCTCTCTTTTTCTTCTTGTTCTTGTTCATCTTCTCCTTCATCTTCTACTTCTCCTTTTTCTTCCTCCACCTCCTTTTCTTTTTTTTCTTCACCGTTGTTTTTATTTTTCCTTTCTTCTTTATCTTCCTCCTCTCTCTCTCTCTCTCTCTCTCTCTCTCTCTCTCTCTCTCTCTCTCTCTCTCTCTCTCTCTCTCTCTCCATCCTGCTCCGGTAAATGCTCTAATTCCACCTCTTCACCTGGTCCTCCGTCTCCCCTGACTTCTATAATTTTTAGGCTGCCATTCTGTTACTTCCGTTATCTATCTGTTATCAGTTCCTCGCATGCACGACACGACCTGCTCTCTTATTCACTCTTATTGTTACTGAAAATTAACGCCACTGGAATCTGGTACCTGTAAATCAATGTTTCTTACGTACCATCTTCGCATCATCACCAAAACCACCATGACTTTACTCGCGAGACAACTTAACTCCTAGGATGCGGATTTCCTACCAGAAGACATCACCAAGCTACAGGGACTGAACAAAAAGTGGCTGCTACAATTCAGTGAAGAAAAATGTAAAGTCATGCACCTTGGGAGGGGATATCCAGTACACCAATACCACATGGAAAACACTCCACTATCCACCACAGAGGCAGAGAAAGACCTGGGGCTATATGTTACCAGGCCACCGGTGAAAGTCATATCCGTGCCAATCGCAGCCGACGGGTCAAGAACCAAAACTAAAATGTTAAGCATGTTCACCTTTAATGTTAATGTGGAAAGAGCCACGAATAGCATCTGATACACGAGTGCAAATCTAAGTCCCTTTACGTCTCCCTCACCAAAGCACACGCCTAATGAAGCTCCCCGACACCTCACGACACCGCCAGCACTGTCATCGGCGCACACCCAGCCTCGGGGTCACGGCGGGAGGCGTGTGGGTGTCGGTGAGGCTGGTGCGGGAGGAATGGCTCAGTCTTCCACATAATGGCCACTTGGGCTTACCGTGTGTTTGCCGGGAGTTTGCTCGACACACACGGCCGTCATGACAGTGGCGTGACGGGGGAGTTGTCACACCGAGGAGCGAAGGGCTAAGGCAAGGCTAAGAGTAAAGGGCTAAAGGAAGGGCGAGGGAGTGTGTTATTATCAGTATGTATGTAACAGTGTATTAGTTCGTCATATTAAAGGTGAATGTGACAGGCAGTCTATTAGCTTATCTTACAGCGGCGTGGTGAGCGAGCTGGCACACCGAGGAACGAAGGGTTAAGGTAAGGTAAGGTAAGGTAAGGTAAGGTAAGGTTAGGTTTGGTAAGGTAAGGTAAGGTAAAGTAAGGTAAAGTTTGGTACATGGGCTATAGCTGCGCGTGGCCGCGGTGCTCACCTCCGTCGTACTGGCCCCTGAGCAGCGTTGCCAGATTATCGTACTTATCGCATTGCATTTTCGTAGTTTCTGGCCGATAACACAAGCAAAAAGAACGAAAACCATCTATATTTAGCCGTTTTAACGATAACTAATTTTCTATCGTTATTTGTGTGGTTACGACAATATTAGAGCCTAAAAATGATAAATGTAATGTTCATAGTACGACAATTTGGCAAAGCTGCCCCTGAGTCTGTGGTGAAAAGAGCCCATCACCCCGGGACGCATTATTCGGAACTGTACACTGGCTCGATCCATACCCACAACCAGCCAATCAACAGTCAGATGTGTCAGCCAGACCGAGCCAGTCACGACGCAGGAAGGGCTTGGAGAATGACGTCATAAAGTTTCTATGTAACAAATATATGAAATTAATGTAGTGTTGCCTTATTATTAACAACAGTGTGTGAGTAGCAATAGTCCAAAAAAAATAGATGAAAATTACTTTTTAAAGCATTTTCTTAAGCTTGAAGCCAAAGACATCTCTGTTAAAATGATGATGAACGATGCAAAGTTGCCATGCACCACTTTTGCTGTGAGGTATGCAATGCGCCGCTGCTCTACCAAAGACGATACAAATCATTCCTGCTCACTACTACTGTATATAATTACTCAATACAGTAGTATTTGGCGTGCTACGCAATGGTTTTGGATCAACAGCTCCACATTGACATTTTATATGGCTACGAGCATAGTAGCATGTATAATTTTGATATAGACTGGAATGTCCGCATGCAGCAAGGGACAAAAGAGAGAGAGAGAGAGAGAGAGAGAGAGAGAGAGAGAGACGCGATCATGGAAACAGACCTCGCCACACTACAAGTTTTACTTTTATGCTTCGTACAACTCATGTCGCGTGAAACATACTTGCCTTCTTCATCATTGGACAGGAGAAAGATTGCAGATTATGACTGTGTTGAAAAAAACTCAAACTGGCAAAAAATAAAGGAAATAATGCGAGTTGAAGTCAAAGACGAGATATAAAGGTTTATACTACTTTTTATTCCATGCCAATTTTCCATATAATTATTAAGCTACTGTAAAAACGAACAGTGCCACTTGATAGAGAAAATTCTCCTGAATATGATGGTGTCAACAGATTAGCGATACGTTAGAAAGGAAGGGAGTTAAGCAAGTTTTAATACGAACTTATTAAATTGTAACATTAGGCTATATGTGTTTTTACGCTACGACGCCACTCGTCCATCGCCTATAATTTTGTATAAAAGCTTGCCTACCTTCCTTCCTTTCTAACTTACAAGAAATCTATTGATACCTTCATCTTCAGGAGAACTTTCTTTGTCAGGTGTAATTGTTTCTTTTTACAGTAGCTTAATAATTCTATGAAAAAAATCGGCAGGGAATAAAAAGCTTTTGGTGGAGTGGTGGGGTGGAGGCGGGGGTGTCCGAAACGGCCTAATTTATTTGCCCAACCAGAAAAACGGAGCTCAGTGCAGGTTGAAGTATATAAGTGTACGCAGTGAAGTAACCAAGAGTGCGTCGTGAGGTATCTAAGTGTAAAGCAGTACCAAGGAGGACCAAAGCAGCGATACAAGGCGGAACAGCTCGAAAGAAGGTAACAGGCAAGGTGGCTCGTTACTGCGGTGCTCATTCCCGGCGAAGCTTCAGTCTGCCCAAACCTACTCGTACGCGCTGAACACACTCCCTTGGCATATTCTTCGCCGGCATTGCAGACAGCCTATTACTGTAGTCTTATTCTTACTCTCACCCCCTGTGAACTGAAGCACATACGATTTAGATCAATGAGGGAAAAAAACATTCTTGTTACACAAGAGACTTGAGCATCACTTACCCGACACATCCTTGAGTCATCCAGTGAGTACCAATAACTTCTGCAGAGGTTACGCAACTATTCCATCTATCTTCAAGCTCACAAGGGGATCCATATAAACTCTTGTCCTTCCTGAAGTGATTGTTGCGCCTATCTACCACACACAAAGCCATATTAACCACAAAATCGAGATACTACACGGGCACTCTCGCTCTCCACGGCCACAAGCAGACTCCTCTCAGTTCTCAACCCTCCCAGCTCCTCCCCCATGACGTCAGGTGCACAGTTACCAACCCTCAATGCTCGTGTTCAAGGCCTCTTTCTCACGAGGCTACCGGTGGCCGTCACGAGTGACCTCACATACTTTTCAATGGTGCCTTTCACACGAGGCCACTGCAGCTGCCCGGTGGCGTCACCGGGTTTGACGGTGGCTCGCTCGTGTAGCAATGGTCGCCACCCGCAGTGGCCGCCACTCACTGTAAATCATTGTTTTCAACGGGAGCTTTCATACGGAGCCATCGGTGGCCGCCACTGCCGTCCAATGGAAGGCCAGGTGTGATGAACTATGGTGTTGATAAATGGGGTCTGTACTGTATTTTCATACCCATGGAATAATCTGAGGTCAGGTCACTCAGGTTAGGTGAAGAATGCGTTGAGAGGTAAATATGATATCAGAAACTGTACATCATGAGTCATGTACGAGGAATTATTTCGCGCAACACCAGCCTGGGGCTGGATTTATCAATCTTACCAGCCACGCCTCCGGTATCTCTCACATTTACCGGAGCGCTACCGCAGCTGCGGCATCTTTCAAACACGGCATTCATCAACGCTTTGGTAACGCTCCGGTAACTCGCACCCTAGCAACGATTGGTTGGGCTGGACAGCCAATCACGTGCGACCCTTGATGTTGTATTTCACCTTTCACGTGTCGTCTGTTTACTAATACACAGACTTCAAAATCAAGACGTGTATTGTACAGAGGTAAATACTACCTTAAAACAAATAATTAGCGTTGTAATCCCTCAATTAGATGTGTTTTTTCACGAATGAAAGCACATTAACTGTATATTTATCTTTGAAATAAAAATATAATCGCTTATACAATATTCTGCACGTGTCTGTATGTTACCTTCATAGTTTTCCGTCATTTGGTGAGCATTCTGTTGTGTATGGATAATAATGACGAAGGTTCGGCGACGCTAACGTCAGCGGCGCGCCTCACTTTCAACACAGGTCGTCAGCTGTGAAGAGAAGGCGGCCCAATTTTTCCACCGAGGAAGTTTTAGCCCTCATCACAGCGGTGCGGCAAAGATAGCAAACCATCACAGGGCCGCTGTCATCTTGCCTCACCACTGCAGCCAAACAACGAGCTTGGGAAGCTGCGGTGGAGGAGGTCAACGCCGTGAGTGGGATCGGGCGCAGCGTGGAGGAGGTGCGCGTGAAGTTCTCCGACTTCAAGCGCCACACCAAGAAGCAGCTCGGAGACTTAGGACGTGAGGCTACTGGCACAGATGAGAATATATCCTCTGCAGTGTTTTAACAATCAGTGAAAAGTCATGGAGGGACAGTTCTCCAGCCTGTAATAGATTTCACACTTATGAAATTTGGTTCCTTATTACCTTATTAACTTTTATAATCTGATGTTCCTGATTCATTTGTATATTATGCTATACAACAAAGCTCGTTCTGATGTTCCTGGCAACACTGGGAGGCATATTGGAGTGTCTCGGTGTTAACAAACATTAACTTTGTTGAAGTTACTGCAATACTGTTTGTGTTATACATTTCATTGAATTTAATCTGTATATAATAATAGTAAATTTTCCTCCTCGTAACTTTTCTGATAACTGCAATTTAATGTAGTTTTTATATTCTTAATGTCCTTCAATAGAAGTAGCCATCATGGGTGACTTTACCTTTAATTCGGATAGGATAAAAGTGTAACCTCCAGGTTTGGCAAGGACGTTAGCCCGTTTCGGGCACCCCCCTCTCTCCCGACCGCTCAACCAATAGCTTTCGCGACCTGGTCATGACCTGACCTGAATGGCTGGCTGACACATAATGCTCCACTCTCTCTCTCTCTCTCTCTCTCTCTCTCTCTCTCTCTCTCTCTCTCTCTCTCTCTCTCTCTCTCTTTATATATTTCCAGACTCCACTCCTACGCCACTCCCTATACAGGTGTGGAGAGTTACCCGACCTGACTTGACCAGAGTATTCCCCC
>NW_026111707.1:334881-393808 GCF_024679095.1 Eriocheir sinensis
TAGAGAATGCAAGTTTAACTGTTTGACTCTTCCCTCGTATGGCAAGTTTCTCAACCCCTGAATCATCTTAGTCATTCTCCTCTGCACCGATTCTAACATTTTGATATCCATTCTATAGTAAGGTGACCAGAACTGAACCGCATAGTCAAGATGAGGTCTAACTAATGCTAAATATAGTTTGAGGAAGACTTTGGGGCTTCTGTTGCTTACGCTCCTTGAAATACATCCCAGTACCCTATTAGCTCGATTTCTAGCTTGAATGCATTGTGCCCTTGGACGGAGATCAGAGCTCACTAAGACCCCTAAATCCCTCTCGCACCCAGACCTACTTATGAGAGTGTCATTTAAGCAATAGTTATGTGAGGGGTTGTTCCTACCTACACTCAGAATACTGCACTTCCCTACATTGAACTCCATCTGCCATTTATCCGCCCAGTCATATAATCTGTTGAGTTCACCTTGGAGAATACTAGCGTCCTGATCCGACTCAATTACTCTACCGATCTTGGTATCATCTGCAAATTTACTAACATCACTACTAATTCCTGTATCTAAGTCATTGATATAAATAATAAACAAAAGTGGACCTAATACCGAACCTTGTGGGACCCCACTCGTAACACATCCCCAGTCAGATCGTTTACCATTGATTTGCACTCTTTGCTTCCTATTGCTAAGCCACGCCTTGACCCAGTTCAAAATTTTACCCTCTACTCCGTGAGCCTGTAATTTAAGCAACAGTCGTTGGTGAGGAACTTTGTCAAACGCTTTACTAAAATCAAGATAGATTACATCATAATTTTCATCTCTGTCAACCGCCTCAAATACTTTATTGTAGAAGGACAAGAGATTGGTGAGGCATGACCTACCTTTTGTGAACCCATGCTGCGAGTCGTGAATTAAACTGTGTTTCTCTAAATGCTCCCGAATGTTCCTGGCTATTATGGACTCCAGCATCTTCCCTATAACCGATGTTAAGCTAATTGGGCGATAGTTTGAAGCAACTGACCTGTCCCCCTTTTTAAAAATCGGTGTCACATTAGCTACTTTCCATAGGCTCGGCACATAGCCAGTATTTACCGACATCTTAAAGATGTCGGTTAGTGGGTCACTGATTACATCACCTAACTCCTTTAATACCCTCGGAAATATCCCGTCAGGACCTGGCGACTTGTTCTTCTTAAGCTTATCTATCTCATCCTGAACTACTTGCCTGGTTATGATTATATCCCTCAATTTATCGCCATCCCCGCCCTCGTACACCTGAACTCTTTCCGGTATAGTCGTTCGATCCTCCTGTGTGAATACTGAAAGGAAGTAGTCGTTCAACAATGTGCTCATATTTTCGTAATTTTCTACTAGCTCCCCTGTGTTTGTTTTCAGCGGTCCAATTTTCTCCCGTGTTTTTGTTCTATACATCTGAAAGAAGCCCTTAGGATTACTTTTCGCCTCATTTGCTACTTTGATCTCATAGTTCTTTTTTGCTATCCTGGTGTTTTTCTTAACTAATCTAGATAGTTCGACGTACCGGGAGGTTGCACTTTTATTGTATCTGACTACCCTAGAGTAAAAAAATACTCCACTACATGAACAATTTGTGGACTGCTTCACTTCTTAGGGTCTTCACTCGTGGATCTCTGCCCCGACCTATGCTTCATCTGGTAACATAGTGGATTAGGATGGGGATAGAGTAGGAGATGTAGATATATTGGCCAATTTTCCTAAATTTGGTCACTGTCTGCTAGTTAATTCCACATAATTCACTTCTTCTGGCACGATAGTGATTGATGATGAAATCTGCAACAGCTGTGTTGTGCCACGTTATCTAGACTGAAGCTCTCAACAAGTCGTCCTTGCCTTGGAACAATTCAGGTACCTTAAGGACAGGTACTGAACCTACTTTTTGTATTCTCAGTTGGCCCTTGATAGATCCCTCATCAATAAGATAAAAAATTTCCCCAAATCCTTTAATCATTTATATTAGAAGCAAAAACGTTATGCTCATTCTGTGGGTCCTCTTAGACTAGCTAAAGGTTATGCAACCTCTGACTGTGAGGAATGGCAGACATTCACTAGAAAAATTTCTGTTTATATTACCCATGAATTAAATACCCCCTTTCTCCTATCAACTGCCTGACTCTTCCATCACTAACATAACTATTTCCTTTGAAGTGGTAAGGCAAAGACTCTCTTCTCTAGACATTAATTCTATCATGGGTCATGGTGGTTTTCATCGCTGTCTTTGCAGTCCCTCATCCCTCTATTAAAAACACCTAACTTATAGGGTTTATATGTTAACAAACACATAACCGTTTATATCACTAATTATTGTTTTTCAAGTATTAGAATAATGAATGAAGAGGTAATAAGTTAATATTTTAGCAGAGATAAGTTAGTGCCGTCACTATGCCAGGGGCCACTTTTGCGGCACTTTGGTGGAAATAGCTGTCTATTTTGGCAAAGACAGGTATAACAGTGTTGGGGTAGTTATTCAGGTAATGATTCAGAATAAGTTTATGCATAACTACATTGCCATGTAATAATTTTTTACAAAATTGTACAGGTGGCGGCTCTGTACAAACGGACAACCTCACCGATGCTGAGGAGGCCATGGCGCAGGTGCTGGACCCTGCAGTTGTAGCGGGCACAGGATCTGGTTTAGAATCAGATCCTCGTCCAACACCTTCTGTGTCCGCAGGTAAATTGTTATGAAATGTACTTCATGCTAATCTTTGTATTTGGTAACCTACGTAACATTAGTCTTTGTGACAAGTGCTACCAACTTGATATATTTCACCATAAAAAATTCAATAATGCAGTGAAAAATCTTGAAATGTTTGTCGTTGAGTGCTGGGAATCGAACTCAGGCCTTCATAATAGTAGTCAGCAGGGCAGCAACCCAACTGAGCCAATGATGAGCTACAAAGTCACTATGCCAGGGGCCACTTCTGCGGCACTTGCCGTAACACCCCAGCCCACACTGTGGACTCCTTATGAAGGGAAGGTGACCCCACTCATCAGTTGCTCTAAAGGTATGGGTTTGATTTCCCATAACTTTTGTTGTTTATCTTGATTTTTTAACACATTTGTTTTATTTGGTATAGATTATTATTTTATTGTTTTGCCCACCAACTCTTGATTTCCAGAGAAACCTAATTATGAAATAAACTTCCACCTTCAGTGGTTCAGTGCAACACACAAAATTTGAAAATCAACTTGACCTTTTCACCTTCATGTTTGCTAAGGCAGAAATTGCAAAGCTTTTACGTAGTTGCAATTGGGTTTAAGGAGACCACCATTCTGCATAGTCTGTGTGGTCTGAACATATATATCTTAAGTTGAGCAGACATATTAGTTTAGGTTTTCCTAAAATTCCTCACTACTCATAATCAAAGCACAAGATAAGATATCATACCATGTTGAATGACTCTTATCATCATGATTTTTTACGTACAGCTTCTGCAGACACAGAAGTGTGTAATCTTCCTTTTGGAGGATTCTTTGACACCCGCACCTCTGCAAGGCCCATCACAGCCCCCTCCTCACCATCCCCGCCCTACTACTACTCACCGGCTGGCCCCTCAACTGGCACCTGTACACTGTGCCCCAGAAACTCTATCTCCCCCTGATGAAGGCACGGCACCTTCTCACACTTCCACCAGCAGGCAGAGGAGGGTTAACCCACCAGTTGGGCCCAAAATGGTGGAAGTTCAAGAAGACATCCTTCTTGAAGTGAGGAGGCTGAGTGGTGCTATGGATAAGGTGGCTGCAGCCTTGGAAAAAATTGCAGTTACCTTGTCAAAATAAGGTGACAGGTCCAATTAGGTAGGTTTTTATTAACTAGGTTTCTTTAGTTAGAAACAAAACAGAATTACCATTTTTTTTATTTTGCCTTTGTGGCATAACATGAATTATACAATAGTCCACTCTGTTAAGGTGGATCCCTAGATCTTACCTTAGTGTATTAAGACACTCCTGACTGGCTGTTGGCAGGGAGGGCATCTGACAATTTTGGCATCCAAAACACTATCCTATGATCAAGAAATATTAGTATTTCTTTACTTAGCTCATCTGATATAGATAAGTTCTTTTGTTGAAAACATTGGAGTAAGCAGTGATTCAACAACTATTAACACAACTTCCCATCCTCAATTGTTAATAATTATGGTGAGTAGAAGTCAGAGAACATTTAATGATTATTATACTTTCATCCTTTATCAATATTTCCAGCCATTGTGGATTCACAGCTGAAGTGAACGGACTATAGCTATAAAAACATTCTAAATCAATCAGTCAAAGTGTCTTCCCTTCCATTGCTCAAGTATTAATATTCCTTTTGAATAAAAAGTCTTTCCTTTTGTTAATGCAGCAATTATTTTGCACACATACGTATGCAGAAAAACACCAATACAGTAAAAGTCCAATCATCCGAAAATCCCAGTGGTATGAATTTGTAGTCTGTATATTTTAAAGTGACTTAGAAGAAATGTTAAAATGAAAAACATTACAAAAAAATACATAGAAGCATCAAAGGTGCCGAGCCGTGGGCACAAGAGACAGAAGACTCAGGCGAGGTGTGAATTAAGTCTACGTGTTGCGGTACAGGTGTCATCTATAATCTCTCTCTCTCTCTCTCTCTCTCTCTCTCTCTCTCTCTCTCTCTCTCTCTCTCTCTCTCTCTCTCTCTCTCTCTCTCTATATATATATATATATATATATATATATATATGTGTGTGTGTGTGTGTGTGTGTGTGTGTGTGTGTGTGCAGAACATATGGTGCAACTGCTGTTCTGTATAGTGTCAGAATGTTTAGGTGAGGTCAGGTTGTTTTGGGTGAGGAGACAGCATGAGGAACATTGCTGACAGCAACGCCACCACCCTCAGAGCAAAGCAAGCCAGGAGGTTGTTTAGGGTGGAGACAGCATGAAGAATGTTGCTGATGACGACACCGTCGCCCTGAGAGCCGCCAGCGAGAGAGAACAAACCGGGCGTCTGAGGTGGCGGGGCTTCTGTTTGAAGTGCTAGGGCTTTGTGGCGACTCACACTTTTCGCTGAGATGTATATACATGCAAGTTTGTATTATATATTTTTAACTGTCTTTTATGTACACGTAGGTTAGAATTATAATATACAAACTTACATGTATATACAGTTACAGTGAAATGAGTGAGGAGTCACCACAAACCCTGAGCACACAAAACAGAAACCTTGCAACCTGTCTCCCGCTTTGTTCTTCTCTCTCACTGGTGGCTCTCAGGGCGGTGGCGTCGTCATCAGCAACATTCATCATGCTGTCTCCACCCTAAACAACCTGACCTTGTCCAAACATTGTGACACTAAACAGAGCAGCAATTGCACCATATATTACATACACCTCAGTATACATGATACCTGCATATTTGTACCTTACATACCATCACCATACAAGTTATGAGAAGACAAAGTATGCATGTAAGCTATTGCATAATATTTGTGTCAGTAGAAGAATTCAATTAAATGAACCTTTAGTAGAGATTGAAAACATGGAAAATGATGCCTACAGAGGAAATGAAGACACAGGGCAGGCTCGACGAAGGGGTCCGATTTAGTGTCTTTTCATAGACAGTGTTGTTGGTTGGCTCAGACCCCTTCGTCGAGCCTGCCCTGTGTCTTCATTTCCTCTGTAGGCATCATTTTCCATGTTTTCAATCTCTACTAAAGGTTCATTTAATTGAATTCTTCCACTGACACAAATATTATGCAATTGCTTTACATGCAATTGCAATTTTGGCACACTTGATTGGGTCATACTGAAGGCTGCCACCTGACCCATGCAAGCAACGGAACCGAGACTCAAATACCGCAAAAGTCTGTTCCACCACAACACGTGTCCTAGAGTGGCTGCGGTTATAGGCACGATGAGCATCAGTTGTTGGTTGGCTCACTGGTGTCATTAGGAAGGGCTCCAGAGGATAACCAGAATCACCTGCAAGGATCAGAATATAAACTAATTTTTCATCTAATGTCATCTTTGCAATGGCCGTTTTTGTTAAGGGAAAGTTAACCAGCTTCTTAATGCTTTCATCCCTTAAGCTGGTGAATTCTGGAACAGCCTTTCTCTGTTTGTATATCTTCCTCTCTACTACTTAAGCTCTTTCAAGAGGGTAGTATTAAGACACTCTTATCTACAATGGTACCATACGCTACAGCTGCGTGTGGCCTCAAAGCTCATTTACAGAACATTAGCCCTTGAGCCTGTGGTGAGAAGGATCCCATTACTTCCGAGGCACTGTTCTAGGGTGACATCCAGTTTACATCAGTTTACCTTCCCCAATCTTCCTCAGGTACCCATTTATCATCCAGCCCAAAAGCAAGGATGAACAGCCACTGCACCCTAAAGGATTCCTCCACAGACGCCTCCTCAGCCCCTCCCTTAGGACCATCCAGCAGACCACCACACCCAGCACCACCAACATGGCCAGCCACTCCGCCCAGCACCACAGTCTTTTAACATCTACCTTTTACTTCCTACTGGAAGTATGCCAACATGCAGCCTGTGCCTAAGAGGGGTGACCGTTCCAATCCTTCAGACTACAAAAGACCCTCCCAACAGAAACTACACAATTCCAGGATGGAGGCTGCAGAACGCTCAATTTCATACCTTACTATCATTTCCAATTAAGGCTAGAAGAACTTTGTCCTTCAACGCCTCAAAAACTCAATTTCTTAACCCGTCAACTTGACACAATTTTCCAAACACTTATCCCCTATTTTTCAATAACACTCAGCTGTCACCTCCTACAATAAACATCCTCAGTCTATCCTTAACTCAAAATCTCAACTGGAAACTTCACATATCTCTTACTTAATCAGCTTCCTTGAGGTTGGGCTTTCTGTATCGTCTCTGCTAGTTTTTTTTATCCTCCCAAATGATATTTATATACAGGGGCCTTGTCTGCCCTATTATGGAGTATACATCTCATAATGTTCCTTACTCTTTATCTCTTTCCATTCCATAAAAAAATATGAGCGGCCATTGAAAATATAACATATACTACATTTCCATTGCTCTAAAAAATATGAGTGGCCATTTTATAAAAACAGAACATATACTACCCTGTCTTTTATTCTTATGACACCCAATCCATTCCTTGTTGTTTGTTCCCCTTATTTTTCCCTAATGAAATAGGTTGTCCTATTTACTGCATAAAAATTATATTTGCTAGTAAATACACTTCAGAGGCACCTATGTATATGAATAAATTTTGTAAGCATTACAAAAAACAAAGTTTAAAAGGCTTAACATTGAGGAAACTTATTAGATCCTGGACAAGCATGAGCGTGGAAGCTGGAAAGCACTTGGTAGATAGCAAAATTGTTCTAAAAGGGTCAGAATACATGCTGTGACTGTGAATGGACAGCATTTCCATAACCTATTTGTAACTACTCATCCATATTAATCCCTCGATAGGATAACCAGGATAATGCATCTGACAAGTCAAGAAGATACCAAAGGCAAACATTAACATACAGGTTAAGTTGGGAGCACATGCTATTAGCTTCGAATGGGTAACGATACTCATCTCCATACCATTAACCCTTCAGCCTGTGGTGGGTAACAATCCATTAACTTGGGGCACAAGCCCAGCGCAGCATCCAGGTTACCAGTTTACCTTCCCCAGGCAACAATTTACCAATCATCCAAAAAAGAAGGATTCGAACTCGGGCACACAGTTGTGAAAATGTATACTAACCACAACACCATGGAGGCACATTAACTTATGCTGTTTTTCTTACAGCTGCTAAATTTTACAATATACAACAAAGGTTAAGGTAATTACCAAGAAGTAGTGAGTCTCCGTACTGGCCCTCCACAAACTGCTGCTGCAGAACACTTTGACGCCATATGTAGGAGTCATGAACGCTCCCAGGATAGCTTGCACAGAAGCTGATGATCCTCATCTTTGAGTCTGCCACAACTTGTACATTAAGGCTGTACTTCCTCTTCCTGTTCAGATAAACAACTGCATTTGCAGGTGCTTTGATGGGTAAATGAGTGCAGAAGGGAATCCACTGAGGCCATAAAAATCTTGCTTGATGAGCATGAGCTCCTGCAGATCTTGGGGCATATTTATTTCTCGTTTTGCTTTGTTCAACAGAGCCTCAGTAACATCATTCAATATTCTTGATATTGATGACTGACTGATACCCATCACATTCTGAAATGTCCCACTGGCAAAAAAATGCAGGGCAACCAAGATCTGTGTGTGGACTGGAATTGCTCTTGTCCTGCCTGTGGGCCTGTGGATATGTGGTCCAATCTCCTCACACAGCTGAAGGATTTCATGGCGGGGCAGCCAATAATAGTGTAGGAGATCATCGCTGACCTCTAAAGGATTGAGACGGTCTCTGAAAACTCTTTCCCGTCGTAGCCGGTCATGTTCCAGTGCCCAGAGCAGCACCATTTCACCTTCAAAAAAATAATTTATATAGGGTAATAATCTCATATGCTAGAATTTGATTATTTTTGTTCCAGTTACTTAAAAAAAGTCCAGTGATCAGCTAACCTAATTATATAGAACCTAAGTAAATAACTACTTATCATCAAACGTTCCATCCAGATCTAAAACGGTGTCTCCATTTCTTCGGATGAAATGTCACGGTAGCTTGGCAAGCAACAGGTCTCTTGCTCCCTACTTCCTACTGACATTCTGGTAAAATGTTTTACAAAATTGTTTCCAACTTGGCAATATCAACATAGTCCATAGGTGATAAATACCACAGTGCATTATATTTTGCTTGGGTTAGGAGTCCTGAAAACCCAAACTAACCTAATATTATCCGATAAAACTAACAGCTGAAAATATAATTATCCCCAGGATTACCTTACCCCTTGGCCCCTGCATTCCAAATTCTCTCTCCATTATTGCTTTGTTAAATATCATTTTACCAGCATATCAATAACACTTGTTAGAGGGACACAGAACACCCCCCTAAAAAAAAAATTTCACTAAATATACAACACTCATGTGCTTTGACCATTATTTTATTCATCTATTGGAAATATTGGATGTGTAAATGAAGTGAATGATTTCCACACATTTGTTAATATTTGTTTACACGTAAGTAAGAACTCAGTATGTACAGCTATGTCGACTAACATCTGAACAACCAAAGTCAGAGTACGAGATGGGCGAAGCCTCCCCACCACAGGAGTGTCCAAGGGTGGCCGAGAATAGGTTAGTTTAAGTAATGTGAGGCTTGAGAGGCTGATTATAATTATAGCTGGAAAAACTGCCTTAATTCATGATCATGGTATCTCCTCTGAAACTAATTATGTCCAACTAGACATCTAGATATTTCAAAACACAATTACAATAATCAATGAATATGACTGTGAGACATACTGCTAAACAACAACAGGTAACGATATAGTCCCATGATTTGACTGATTACTCTTCATCAACAGAGTTCCAAGTGCACTCTTCCCACAAGTCTTATAAACTGCATTTCTTTTCATATGCTAACTATTTGCTTTGAGTCTTTAACGTTACAGATTAAAATCATGGTAATTCAAGTAAAAAAAAACACTTTTGATTCGTGCCCTGCTGACCCGCTCATTTTGATTTACTCAGCGGTATTTACACGGCTGCACTCACTCATGTTTGTCACTTCCATTTACTACTAAGCATGTCTGTCGGATATTTGCGTATAAAACCAAGGAACACTATAAGTAGAGTGAAAACTGAGGATAACTCATCACCGCTGCGGCTACGCGTCACTCACTTCGTCTTTTTCACGTCTCTCTCCACTTATTTCCGTCACTATTATACGTTTTCATACTCCTGCAACTACCGAGGTTATCGCATTGCATTGTCATGTTCAGGAACCCCCGATACAAGCAGTCAGACGGAAAAATAAAGCTGAGGCGGCAGTGTTTACCCGCCTTACCACGCCTGCGGTAACTCACTCACGGGTGCTCGGAGCCGCGGCAACTTTTGGCCTTACCGGAGGTGCGGTAAGTGGTTGATGAATGCGAATTTACCGGGTGGGCGGAGATACCGTGAAGCTTACCAGCCACAGGTCCGGTAAATGGTTTGATGAATCCCGCCCCAGGGAGACAGCAGGATCTCGCCGAGGCGCCAAAACAACAAGCTCGGGGCGCCCCTCGCAATTTCCCTCACGTATACATCCAAGATCTACATCCATAAATAGGCGAACCTAACATCACCATAGCCGATCCAGGATTCAGGACGTTTCCTAAGTCAAAGGAGGTAACGTTATAATTGTATTTCGTAAATAATCCTTATAACCCAAAACTAACTAAAATTATGAGTATTCTTTTTCTTGAACACAACATTGAATAAACAACAGAACAATAATATGAAAATAAATCGTATAGCCACCGTTGCCAGATATTCGTACTCAGAGCCAAGGTCTTTAGATCTTGCTCAGAGCATAGTATTTACCGGTTTCTGACGCCTAACTATTCCCAAGAAACATCAGGATCTAACTCTTTTAACGATAACTATAAATTAGTTTCGTTATTGGAACCCAGAAGACAGCTATAGTTTCAGGGTAGGAAGTCGGGAAATATAATCGGCTGAGTACGACAATCTGGCAATGTTGGCCTGTAGCCTCGATGCCCAAGGCAGCAGCGCCCGCCATATTGCGGGTATCGATACTTTAAATAGCATATTTTTACTGCGCAAAGCAGGTGATGTCACTTACTGTGACTTCGTCAGCTTTCATATTTATCTATTTGTGTATATTTCATGGTGGCAAAACTTACAATACTGTTTCATTTTTACTAGTGACACGAATTTGTGATTGTTCATCACAATAGAATTTCAGTCTAATAAGTGAATCAGACACCACATAAATATTACCAGTGTGTGTATGAATGAATACAACGATAAGCACATACTTTGATTTAACTCTAGGACGTCTCGTGATCATTGATAAATATAAACAAAATATCCGGATAGACTACTCTTTAGCCCGTTACCATCAATGGCCTCCAAAAAAAGTCCCTCCGCCAAGTTTGTACCCCACATTTGGTAATGTTAGGTGCGCCTATTTGCCCTTCATAGGCGCGACATGCCCTACAGGGCGAGCCTATATATATAGCAAGTATCTAAGTGTGTATAGAAGTATCTGAGTGTGAAAAAACAATTAAGAATTAAGGACCTATATAACTGAAGCGATACATTAAAGCAGTAAAGGTCAAAAGAAGAACATCAGTTCGAATTATCTTCGATCAGCCGTGAACGTTTGACGGCTATACTGAGCCTACAAGATATTTTCCATCTCCGCTGAAACATCTCGCTTTTATGGAAGGATTTTGCTCTATAGACTCATATACTCATATTTCCTTATCGGGAAACATATTATATGAGGCATTTTATTGACATATGAAGAATTAAGGATACTGATAGTCTTCTACCTCTCAAATTCCGCCGCCATGTTGCCTCTCTTTCTATCTTCTATCGATATTTTCATGCTGACTGCTTTTCTGAACTTGCTAACTGCATGCCTCCCCCCCTCCCGCGGCCTCGCTGCACACGACTTTCTACTCATGCTTATCCCTATACTGTCCAAACCCCTTATGCAAAAGTCAACCAGCATCTTCACTCTTTCATCCCTCACGCTGGTAAACTCTGCAACAATCTTCCTTAATCTGTATTTCCTCCTGCCTACGACTTGAACTCTTTCAAGAGGAGGGTATCAGGACACCTCTCCTCCCGAAATTGACCTCTCTTTTTGGACACTCCTTTGACCTCTATTCAGGAGCAGTGAGTAGCGGGCTTTTTTTCTTTTTTTTTTCTTTTCTTTACGCCCTTGAATTGTCTCCTTAGTTATATATAAAAAATAAAGCGTCACACGTATACGTAGCCTACACCTCCGAGGCTGCTGCTGTAATTAACTTACTTGCAACGAGATACAGCCTCGATCGGCAACATCGTTTTTTCTGTTTTCTGGATCACGATGTAAGTGCAGAGGGATGTATCTCAGATATCAAGCTCCCACGAAAGCCTTAATTGTTTAATACGTGAGTGAGCTTAATTGCAAGAAGACGGCCCCAGAGGTTAAATTCGCATCCCGTCACCCAGCCATCATATGTTACTGTTATCTCAAGGTCGCCGTGGTTACGTTTAGGCTTAGCTTACCTTCGTCAGTATCTCTTAAGGCCTGGTGGAGAGTAGACACACTCATCTTTTTCCCTCTTGTATGGCCGAACTAGCGAGTGTGGGATCAAGAGCTAGGACAACGTGAACGCGTGCAGTAGGAGGATACATGAAATAACGCCGAGCAGGGAGGGGACAGCGGGGAAACGTGAGGAAAGGTCCCTTGATAGAGAGAGTCCCGACATAGGCGGCCCTGTGTATAAGGCTGCTGGGTGCCATTTTTGGCCCTTCGAGCACCGCGCCGACTTTGAACTGAGGTAATAAAAACATAATTTTACCTATTTTGGAAGCGGATTCGGCTGCTTTTTAATGTAACAATGCCTTGCTGACTAGCCTTCGGCTGTAGCAACATGCCACAGAGGGGATACAAATTGTATAATAACATACAAAATGTATAATAATATACAAAGTGTATAATAATATACAAAGTGTATAATAATATACAAAGTGTATAATAATATACAAAGTGTATAATAATATACAAAGTGTATAATAATATACAAAGTGTATAATAATATACAAAGTGTATAATAATATACAAAGTATATAATAATATACAAAGTGTATAATAATATACAAAGTGTATAATAATATACAAAGTGTATAATAATATACAAAGTGTATAATAATATACATAAGTGGATAATAATAACTCTTCGCTCAAACTTTCTGTAAGAACTCCACCCTGGACGATTCTGGGCATATTCCTCCTACTCATCCCCCCTCCGACTCCTTTATGCCTGTTATTAAGATTCTTCCAAATGATGTTTTCTATGCCCTCTCTGGCCTCAACTCTCAGAAGGCTTATGGACCTGATGGAGTGCCTCCTATTGTCCTTAAAAACTGTGCTTCTGTGCTGACACCCTGCCTGGTCAAACTCTTTCGTCTCTGCCTGTCAACATCTATCTTTCCTTCCTGCTGGAAGTATGCCTGAAATGCCAGACTTTTTCTCATTACAACACTCACACACGGCCTCTGCGTGTAACGAAACACACGAGAAATTAATCCAGACAAGGAAAGGTTTGCCGGCGCCGGGAATCGAACCCGCGACCATGCAGCGTAACGGGAGAGCCACTCCTTTACCAGTCGGCCAAAGAGGTACCCCCTTGGCTAAGTGGGTTATGGGAGGCTCGCCCATCAGGCAAGTCGTATCACTACACGGCTCCCCATTCCTATTTAGATTAATTTATGTGTGTTGAGTTCCCGTTTTCTATGAACTTCGGAGAGCATGGGCCATCACTCTACCTGTTACCCTCTCGGGGTGACACAACAGAACCACAGGAGAGGATGCCCAGCGCTTTGCCACCAGTGAAATGCCAGAATTTTTACTCTTTACTACACTCACACACACGGCCTCTGCGTGTAACGAAACACACGAGAAATTAATCCAGACAAGGAAAGGTTTGCCGGCGCCGGGGATCGAACCCGCGACCAGCGTAACGGGAGAGCCACTCCTTTACCAGTCGGCCAAAGGGGTACCCCTTGGCTAAGTGGGTTATGGGAGGCTCGCCCATCAGGCAAGTTGTGTCACTACATGCCTTTGTACAGCCTGTGCCTAAGAAGGGTGACCGTTCCAATCCCTCAAACTACCGCCCTATAGCTTTACTTTCCTGTCTATCTAAAGCTTTTGAATCAATCCTTAACCGGAAGATTCAAAAGCACCTTTCCACTCCTAACCTTCTATCTGATCGCCAGTATGGATTCCGCAAGGGGCGTTCTACTGGCGATCTTCTTGCTCTCTTAACTGACTCTCGGTCATCCTTTTTTAACCATTTCGGTGAAACTTTCTCTGTTGCGCTAGACATATCGAAAGCCTTCGATAGAGTCTGGCACCAGTCTTTGCTTTCTAAACTGCCCTCTTTCGGATTCTATCCCTCTCTCTGTTCCTTTATCTCCAGTTTCCTTTCCGGCCGTTTTATCTCTGCGGTGGTAGACGGCCACTGCTCTTCCCCTAAACCTATCAACAGTGGCGTTCCACAGCGCTCTGTCCTATCACCCACTCTCCTCCTGTTATTCATCAATGATCTTCTTTCCATAACAAACTGTCCTGTCCACTCATACGCCGACGACTCCACTCTGCATTATTCAACTTCTTTCAATAGACCCTCTCAACAGGAATTACACGAATCCAGACTGGAGGCTGCAGAACGCTTAACCTCAGACCTTGCTATCATTTCCGATTGGGGCAGAACGAACCTTGTGTCCTTCAATGCCTCAAAAACTCAATTTCTCCACCTATCAACTCGACACAATCTTCCAAACACCTATCCCCTATTCTTCGACAACACTCAGCTGTCACCGTCTTCAACACTAAACATCGTCGGTCTATCCTTAACTCAAAATCTCAACGGCGGTAGGCGGTGGCCGAAGTGATAGCGTACTGGACCCACATTCGCCGCGTGATGGACGACGCGGGTTCGAATCCTCACGCTACCACTCGGATTTTTCAGTCACCGCCGAGTGGCTTAAAACTACCCACATGCTGTCCTGAAGACCACCCATCAACCCGGACTCTAGAGGAAGCCGTCCAAGCGAATCAAGAACGAGTTCCGGGGGGCAGCATGAGCCAATGCAAGATGGCGCCACTATAAACACTCGCCTGCGCCAGAACGGGCTGGGCCGACCATCAGGCCCCACCTGGAAGAAGCCTTGGGCCGACCATCAGGCCCCACCGGGAAGATGCCTACCGGCGCGATAGGCAACAACGTAAAAAAAAAAAAAAAAAAAAAGCCTGGAAACTTCATATCTCCTCTCTCGCTAAATCAGCTTCCTCGAGGTTGGGCGTTCTGTATCGTCTCCGCCAGTTCTTCTCCCCCGCGCAGTTGCTATCCATATAGAGGTTTTGCAGTGACGTCACGGAATAGCGTCGTCTGCACCTTGTGCGCCGTCTGCAAACCCGCTGGTGGTCACCTCCCTAGCAGAGTGAGCAGGCGGACCACGTGTGCCTAATCCCCAAGTCACTACCCGCAGGCTAATGGCAGGACCTTCAGCATCATTTGTGTTGAGTGATTACGCGAGATCGCTTGAGGATGCTGCGAAGCTAAGATACATCGAAAAAATCAGTGCTTTTGGAGGAGACTGGTAGACTGGCTGTCTAGCTGGCTGGCTGTCTGGTTGACTGGTGGGTTGACTGGTTGCCTGGTGGGTTGATTGGCTGGCTGATTGGTAAACTGACTGTCTGTCTAACTGGCCGACTGGTTGACTGGATGACTGACTGGGTGGTTGACTGACTGGCTGATTGGTTGGCTGGCTGGCTGGTTGACTGGCTGATTGGTTGGTTGGCTGACTGTCTGGCTGGTCGGTTGACTGGCTGTCCCTCTGCCTGGCCGATCTCCTGTTGCTGACCAGTGATGCCCAGGTAGGTAGCACAGGCAGGCAAACAGGTGAGGGCAAGTGACGACAGGTGAGGGCAGGTGACGGCAAGTCACCTTACACTACGCACTCTTGGTCACTTCCCTGCGTACACTTAAATACTTCACCCAGCACTGAGCTCTGTCCCTCTGTGCACTTTGCCTCCTTTCCTATTTTCTTCCCCTGCTTGAACGCCGCCATGCGTGTTTATCTCCGCCAGCTCATGTAAATCTCGTTCCAGAGTAATCCCCCGCCACACAATAAGCTAGGGGACCCGGGGCAATACCTAAATGAGTGTTACCTCATGTAATAATCTGATCAGTCTTGCCTGTAATATTTACCCCTGACAAAATGAGCACTGCAGAGTCGAGAAGAAGCAGACGGCCGCCAGTTTTCCCTCCTCACAGCTGCTATCCACTTCCCCCGCTCTTCTGGATTCGCTGTAAATCTACAAAATAACACAACATCTCTTCCGTGTCGGTTAGAACATCCAACCGCACAGCATATGTATCCCATGACGAACACACAGAGCACTTGTGCAGCCGCCACAAGGGTTTGCTTTGATAAGTGACCACCGCTACTGACCACCAAGATGGCCGTGCAGGCCCGCGCTACCCCCGCACCCCCACTAATGACGTCGGCTGCAAAACCTCTGTACAGGGGCCTTGTCCGCCCTCGTATGGAGTATGCATCTCACGTGTGGGGAGGCTCCACTCACACAGCTCTTCTGGACAGAGTGGAGTCTAAGGCTCTTCGTCTCGTCAGCTCTCCTCCTTCTACTGATAGTCTTCTACCTCTTAAATTCCGCCGCGATGTTGCCTCTCTTTCTATCTTCTATCGATATTTCCACGCTGACTGCTCTTCTGAACTTGCTAACTGCATGCCTCCCCCCCTCCCGCGGCCCCGCTGCACACGACTTTCTACTCATGCTCATCCTTATATTGTCCAAACCCCTTATGCTAGAGTTAACCAGCATCTTTACTCTTTCATCCCTCACGCTGGTAAACTCAGGAACAATCTTCCTTCATCTGTATTTCCTCCTGCCTACGACTTGAACTCTTTCAAAAGGAGGGTATCAGGACACCTCTCCTCCCGAAATTGACCTTTCTTTCGGCTACCTCTTTTGATTCTTTTTTGGGAGCAGCGAGTAGCAGGCTTTTTTTATTTTTATTTTATTGCCCTTGAGCTGTCTCCTTTGTTGTAAAAAAAAAAAAAAAAAAAAAAGCACTGCCATTGTGTGTGTCTTGCTGTCATAACCGCCCTCCCTTTGTACTGTGTATGGAAATCATTGTGAGAGAGACACAGCTACAAGGACTGAAACAATCGTTCACCGCAGGTCCAGACATCGAAGTTGATGAGGGAAGCTGTGGCCCTTATGGCCAAAATTATTGGATGTGATCTCTCCCACAGGGCTCTAGCTGTTATTACAGACTCACAATGGATATTTCACACTCATCAAGGCCACAGCTAGACTGGACGTGTTACAAGAGTTTAATGAACAGAAGCTAGCTTTTGGTGAGCCATACCTGTCTTGGTAAAACTCTAGAATCACACCCAACTCACTAAAAGTTAACACATTATTTGTTTAAATTGTATTTGCTAATCATTACTCTGGTAACCGTTTCCATCATTATTACTCGTTTATGAGATTTTAAAATGCGGGGAAATGTTACTATTTCAGCAGTGATAGGTTAGGTTACTATTTGCTCATGTGAAGGGTCTTCAGCTAGAAACACTTCTAGGTTGGGTTATAAGTGCATCTTTATTTAATAGCCTAATATATAAGGTTGCAGTCTTCATTTTCATGGGTACCAATGTCATTATAATATGTTGAAGAGATGTGCATTTTCCTACAGTATTCTCGATCTAAACCTAGCTATTTTTACCCTCAAGCAAAATGAAACACGTTTACATGGCCTTAGTATTTTACTGTATTATTTCTTTTAATCAACAAGTATTTAAATTAAATTAAATGTTATTGAATTATAATCATTGATGACTTATCTGCACAATACCTTGGAATCGCACAGAACATTTATTGCAGCAATAGTGTGTGTGTGTGTGTGTGTGTGTGTGTGTGTGTGTGTGTGTGTGTGTGTGTGTGTGTGTGTGTGTGTGTGTGTGTGTGTGTGTGTGTGTGTGTGTGTGTGTTAACACAATAAAGAGAGCAGCACGGCGAGTAATGGAATCAGGGCCCCACCACCCACAGATAATCAGTTTACGGTAATTTTCTCTCCATATGCAAAAATTTACTGCAAGCAGGTAATGGAAAGGAAGCAAAGTGCTTTTGCATTGATGGAGCTAGGGAATGTGTTAGCTACGTGGCCCTTGAGAAGTATATCAAGGCTCATGACGTTCAGGAGGCAGCGTCCCTCCCTGCAGGCAATGGTCAGGCGATGAAGGGATATGTAGGTAATAGAAAAACTGATCCCTAACTGCTGCCGAAAATGTTTTACAGCGATAAGTATTGTTAAATCCATCCATCACAGCAGCAACACTCAAAGAGAAGCACCCAAACTTGTGTGAAGTCTCTCAGTACCATAGCTGGGCGTTATCGCGATAAGTTATCGCGATACTTTATCGCTGATAACAAAATCAGGTTATCGGCCATCCGCTACTTATTTAAATATATATCGGTATCTTCGTTACTTTTGTAACCAAACTAGCGATAATCGCTACTTTTTTCCGCATCTCAGAAAAAAAAACACGTTGTCTCCTCCCTACTGTGCATGCGTGGCCCGGGCGCCCGGTGTTATATGAAAAAACTTCGGGGTATGAAATTATCTTCGGTGAAGAGATTTCATACGTTGATCATCAACATTAAAACACTAGGTTATTTTTTTTATGTTAGACTCAAAAATCAATATATCAAAGAGAAAAATCATTTACCTTTGCCCAAAAAAATATTATTCACTGCCTCAGATTTGATATTCCATATTCGTTTGTGAGCATGCCATGAAATTGAAGGCACCCGGTATTGTATTATTTGGTGTCCCATCGTCAAAAGCTGGCGCTTTTGTTTACAAACACTGGTCTCTCGTGAACTACGCATGTTCAGACCAGTAAGCGTAGCCCTGTACAGTCTCACAAAGCTTTTTAACACATTAAGAGTAGTAGCTGGAAGGCTGAATCAGACATACAGTACCACCATACTCGCTGTTTCTAGAACGACACTCTGTACATATAAATAGCTACAACTCGTACAGAGCGTCGTTCTAGAAGCAGCGGGGATGGTGGTAGTGGTACTGTATGTCTGATTCAGCCTTCCGGCAACTCTTGATTACGGTTAAAAAGCTTTGTGAGACTGTACAGGTCTACGCTTGCTGGTCTGAGCAGGCACAGTTCACGAGAGACCAGTGTTTGTAAACAAAAGCGTTGACGGTGGGGACGCCAAATAACACCAAGGCCAAGAGAATACAAGGGCCCGTACCAAGAGTCGTGAAGGTCGAGCCGCGTACCTTCCCTTCGACAATGTAGTCACGACCTCAGACCGTGCCTTCAATCCTTACCACAAGTCGCTCGGGAAGGTAAATGCACATACATACACTGCAACCTTCTTTTCACCTACCAGATCTAATGCACGCACACACATACAAACACACAGTGCTATTCATGGAGGTATAATACCTCCATGGTGCTATTACAGCCATAATATTGTTACACCACCCCCCTACCACACACCATACACGGGCAGGCAGGCGGCGTGACCCCCAGAACAACCACACGGGCACCAGTCACTCACAGCGGCCCACACAGAACACCGAGGGGAGGAGGGAACGAGGCAGGGCACCAAGGATACACGTCCAACACTAATTCTAGTTTAATGACAGGTTCCTCTCACAGTACAGCAACTCTCAAGGGCACAGAACAGTTAATCAGGCACAGTACAGGGGCACGGCAGACACGCACACCGGAAGCACACAGCTCGCGAGCGGAGCAGCTCAACACACTCTCTAAGCCCAGACACGCGTCTCCAAAACTGCCCCTCAGCCACCCTTGCTCGCAACAGCCGACTCAGCACTTCCTGCCCGGCGGCCGGTGGCCCCGGGCTCCCCTTTGTCTCTCTTGTCCCAACAAGTAGAGTTGCACCATGCTGAGCTAACATTGCATCATGCTACAATTTCATCACATTACACATACAATCATTCACATACAGCACATTCGTAACAATATTGTCCGTTTCATTCCGTCTGTCCACTCGTGAACGTAGATGTGGCACCTGCGCATTGTGAGTTTGTGATTGCGTGAAGATCATTTGAATGTTTGTGTATACAAAAAATCCTCAAACCATCGTATATGAACCGCAAACAGAAGATTTGCATCGATAATATACCATACAAGAACACGAAGAAACAACTTGTATATCAAACAGTATAGTTTGATCATACTCGAACGATCTATAGCCTTTCAGATACTCATATTTCATCTCATTAAGGGATATAAAGTGACATACGACTCTGCAAGTGTCTATACATAAGGGATTTTGATGTTGCATGTATAAATAACATGGGTAGCCTAATATTCGAAATAGCCTAGCATCGCATTCAACAGTTATTTATTATTTCATGTTTTTTTTCCATTATTAATCGTTATTTACATGCAGTAAATTATTAAGATACCCTTTGTTTGCACTGTCAGAGCCAGATGTCTTAACTGAAATGCGAAAGAATTTGAAAAAACATAGATCGTTGGAGAATGTGAGCCACGAAGGTTCCCGCCGTTTTAACTGAACTGCAACTATTTGCCACGCCAAATTTGGAAAATAAACATATTTTTCCTCGAAGGTCTGAGGGAAGACACGGGGTAGACCGTGCCTTCCCTTCGTCTTTCCCGTAGTCCTTCGTTCCAAAAATGCTAGTGACTATAGGTACGCACCGTCCTTCCCTTCGATCTTCGTCGCTAGACCTTCGTGACTCTTGGTACGGGCCAAGGTCTTCTCAACCTCATACGTACCAGCGGGTAGATTCACAAAGGCTTAGTGCGTAGTTTTGGGCCCTTAGTGCGTAGTTTTGAGAACATTGCGATACACAAAGCTCGCGCGGTAATGACTACCAACTAATCGATGACGTCACGGATTAGCGCGCGGATTCACAAAGCCTTACCGCGCTCTGTGTGACGCTAAATTTGTTGTTAAATAACTACTGTCTCGGGGGTGTAGTAAACGCTAACAATATTATTATATTTACGTATAAATGCTTATAAATCGCGTTTTTCAACTTGAAATATAACTTTGCGAGCAGAGGAAGCCCATTTCTTTATAAAATGATGAGATATACACACTTTGAGAGGTATATGATAAGTGTGGGCGGCATGGCAACACCCGGCCGGGGGATTGCCAGACCTCGCTCCTCCTTCATCTTCCTACCTCCTCATCCATTCGATCATCCATCCATCTCTACATTTGTCCCTCCGTGGAATCATGGACCTTTGTCGGGTGACAGCCCATGAGTTGGGCTGCAGATATGGCAAAACAGTCTTAACTTTTCCTCGTTCCTTCCTTCCGTCCTTGTCTGCCTCGGTTTATATATGTGCCACATTATTTTTCATTTGCTCTCTTCCTGCCTCAATCTCCTCCTTATCTTCTTTTTCTTCCCCTTAAGCATGTTCTTAGATAACAAGACATCGAACAGCAGAGTTACCTTGACGTAAATGTGCAGCAAACAACGAAATAATTGTTCCTAGATTATGATTTAGTACAGTTTGCCTTAAAAGAAAGAAAATGGGAAAAGAGGACGAGTTCTTTTGAACCAACAGCTGGAGGGGCCTCCCTAGGATTGGCTGACGGTTTTGTGAACATGCTTGTGATTCGCTGCAAGGGCAATGACGTCATCAACCAATCAATGGCCTCGCTGACTTAGCGCTACCATCTAAAGTTTGCTTTGTGAATCTGACGCTAGCGTCGGTCGCTAAATCAATAGTGCGTAGCTATGTTAGTTCGAAGTTAGTGAGTATGTTTGTGAATTCCAGCCCAGAATTCTTCTCTTCTGCGCAGTGACGTCATCCGCAGACACTCACGGCCGTACCATAAGGCAGCCTCTAAACCTTCCTCTTCCTCTTCCCTTATATGGTGTCCCCTTTCTGCGGGATACTATAAGGTGATCTCGATCCCTTCCTCTGCTAGGGCTTCTTCCGAGTTGGGTTGGTAGCCTCTGTAATCATCTCTACACGGAAATCTTGATAATTGAAACATTTTACATATATTAGTGTAATCATACATACTTTTCAATGTATAATTACGAAGAAAATGGTTGATTGAAAGGTAAATATAGGTATAATTGGGAACATAGCGTGGGTGATAGGGATGGCATCCCTGCGCGGCCCGTGTTTCCACTAGGCCTACGAGAGGGGAGGCCTTGGGGATTGGGAGTGACGTCAGCACCCCTTGGTTTCCACCTCTCTCCAAGCACACAGCCAGGGAGTCCACATGTGCCCGGCGTTATCACTTCTCTGCCCCTCGCTATCATATCCCGTCAAGCATGGAGCCGTTAGAAAAGTGTTCGAGCCCCATCGGAGCTATAGGAAAAGACTACCTAGCTCCTTGAGTTGATCAAGGAGGCATGTTGACACGGCAACTCGGCAAGGGTTAAAAATCATGATACAACCCTAAAGTCTTAAACAACATTTTAGATAATTTATTTAAAAAACTTTTGCAAATTCATATTAGATCAAATACGTTTTATTATAATTCCTGGATCATTTATTACTATACTAATGAGAGAAATACAGAATTGACGCATAAAATATGCGAAGGGGCTCACGAAGATGTATCAATCTCGACCCCTTGCCAGATTCCAAATATTTCGCCCCTCAACACCTTTCCTTCGCTTACGGAGAGGGCCCCTCGAAGATTATGGTATAAGAAATTGGCCGAAGAGCTTCTATAGTCGAGGAGGCTGCCTTATTGTACGGCCGTCAGTCCCGCCCACGCTCCCACCCCACCACCACCAGTCTTCGCCTGACCACGGGTGGGGATTTATCTTGTGTGCTCCATTTTCTTTTACTTCGATGGGTGACTTTAGCATTTAGGATTAAAGAACTGAAGCAGTCACACAATTAATGGGCTAGAAGTCGATACTGGGTAGAAGTGGTTAAGGTGTTCAAGAGGGTGTCAGAGGCAGGAAGGAGAACTGTTCAATAGAGGATGATTGCGGTGAGTAAGAATATGTCCAATAATACTTGGATAAGAAGGTTAAATACACACACACACACACACACACACACACACACATATATATATATATATATGTATATATATATATATATATATATATATATATATATATATATATATATATATATATATATTTTTTTTTTACGTCGTTGCCTGTTGCGCCGGTAGGCATCTTCCTGGTGGGGCCTGATGGTCGGCCCAAGGCTTCTTCAGGTGGGGCCTGGTGGTCGGCCCAGCCCGTTCTGGGGCAGGCGAGTGTTTATAATGGCGCCATCTTATATATATATATATATATATATATATATATATATATATATATATATATATATATATATATATATATATATAACACACACACACACACACACACACACACACATACATATAATCAGTACCCTCTGAGCGCTGCCGCCTCTCAAGGTCGTCAGCAGCCCGCCGTGACACCCCTATATCACAGGCTGCGTGGGTTACTGGGTGCCTATACTGAGACAGTGGCTGATCGTAAGGCTAATAATAATCTCCTGTCACCTTCGTACAGCACATTACAACGTCTGATGACCAAATTATGGTAAAGTATAAGGGCGTAATGGTGGGTTGGCGATACCTGTTGATGTAGACACATCCTGTCTCTTATTTACTTTCCCAGAGCTCGTTGGCTGCTGGCTCCCTGCTGGCTGTTAGAGGAAGGTGTGCAGGTCTGACACAAGTGTACTCAGTTTCATTGGACAACCCGTATGGCTGTGAAACAGAAATACAAAAGAGATCGAGCGTGTGCTTGCGTTTGAAAAGCGCGGCGAAAACAGGGCAATAATGGCGTCCAAATCTTAGGTTGTCGGGACTCTATCAAGGGACTCTAGGAGAGATGTGTGTGTGTGTGGGTGGGTGGAACGGAAGTGATAACACCTCTCTCTCTCTCTCTCTCTCTCTCTCTCTCTCTCTCTCTCTCTCTCTCTCTCTCTCTCTCTCTCTCTCTCTCTCTCTCTCCGATTGCAAGTGTGTGTGTGTGTGTGTGTGTGTGTGTGTGTGTGTGTGTGTGTGTAACGGAAGTGATAACACTTCTCTCTCTCTCTCTCTCTCTCTCTCTCTCTCTCTCTCTCTCTCTCTCTCTCTCTCTCTCTCTCTCTCTCTCTCTCTCTCTCTCTTCCTCTCCGATTGCAAGTGTGTGTGTGTGTGTGTGTGTGTGTGTGTGTGTGTGTGTGTGTGTGTGTGTGTGTGTAATAATAATAATAAACGATTTATTTAGATGGTGTGCAGCCAGAGGTAGAAAATTTACGTTAAATTAAAATAAATGAAATTGTGTATACATAAACTATAAATCTCTCATATGCATGCATGCATATGAGAGATTTATAGTTTATGTACACAAATGCATTTATTTTAATTTAATGTCATGGTTACTTGCTGTTTATTATATTCACAATGGTGGGGACATGGGCTCTTAATTATACTCCTATACCGTTCAGTAAGTTGATGTGTCTAGTAACAGCACGGCGAGAGGGAGGCGCAGTGTCTGGCAGCAGGTCACGCGGTGTCGCGGGTGACTGTTCCGCAAACTTCTGGAGGAGGTGCTGGTAGTGGTCTTGAAATGTGGGCAGGTGTAGCTAGGGCGTCAAGGGCTCGTCATAGGCGGAGTAGGACGGGCCCATGGTAAGCCTGCACGCACGCTTTTGCACCTTCTCAAGCAGGTGGTGTTGAGGGAAGGAAACCAGGCTGGGGAGGCGTGTTTTTTTTTTATATACTCCCACCAGCTCACGTGTGGGAGTCCCCAGACCCAGTGACAATTCAGCTGCCTCAGAAGGTAGAGTTGGCAGGAGGCTGCAGCGATAGTGCGGCTGACGCGTGCTCCTTCCAGGTCAAGCTGTGTACGTGTGTGTATGTGTGTGTGTGTGTGTGTGCTTGGTGGTACACATATAACACTTGTGAGCAGTGGCGTAACACCCATAGTACAGGGGTGGACAAAGTCCAAGGGCCTCGGAGGTCCTGGGACGAGAGAGAGAGAGAGAGAGAGAGAGAGAGAGAGAGAAAGAGAGAGAGAGAGTGGCGGATTTACAAGGAGGCTGCAGCCTCAGGCCCTCAGACCCTGGGTATTCAGGGGGCCTCCGATGAGGCAATGATTAAAAACAAATAAATTAGTAAAAGAAATAAAACCAACAAAAATAATGCGCAAATATCTTTTTGCTTTCCCTAAATTTACTGCTTTTCCCTTCGTAATATTTTCATTTTAGCTAAAATACAATAAGTGATGTGTCATCACTGCAACAAACAACAATGGCAACACTGGAATCAGAACTCATTACCAGTCAGTTCCCTTCTCCCGCGTGTTTGAATGGTACTGTCACTGTGTGGGATCTGTATTTTTCGCGGTTTTCAGAGTGAAATATCAGTGTCCTGTAATAACCGCTGGTCATTGTCAGACAGTGATAAATCCCGGTCGTTGCCACAGACATGAATTGTGATGAGTTTTGCAGTGTTGACTTCATCTTTGCAGTGAGAAACATGGCTGGCTGATGGCCGTTCGGTGCATGGCATGGTTCATGGTGGGTTCTGTATTTTAATAACTTATGTGTTGATGGGTAAGGATCCGAGTGACTGATATTATAGTGAATACGAGCAACAACATTGTGTTGTGTTTTATCAGCATTCAGCATGCTGTATAATGACGACTGATCATTGTCGGTCTGCAGGAAAGTGACAAAGCCCCGGTCATTGCCACATACAAAGTGCGATGGGTTTTGCAGTGGTGTTTCTGTATTGAGTGGTATGATGTGTGGCAGGATCCTGCTATTTTAACAACTTTTGTGCTGAATAGTGATTATAATGGACTTGTTGGATTTGTGTTGTGGTACAAACCGTATAATGCAAGGGCTGCATGTTTAAAAGATAAGGAGATTGTACCCAATCCTCGCCCTAATCCTAAGTCCTAACCCAAATCCTAATCCCTTCCCAACCTTCGGACCCCCCCCCCCCCCCCCCCGCACAACCCCCGCATACTATACCGCCAAAACGCAGCCCTCTGCGGATCCGTGACTTGAAAACTTGAATACGCACGATGAATATATAATGTGACCGTGGTTCATGTGGGAAATTGATCAGCTGGCGTTGTGATGCACGACGCCAAAAGTTACACCACCAGGTGTCACCAACGAGGTGCTGTGCCTGTAAGTATATGTTTCTCCGTTCGCACCGACTGCGTCATGACTGACTGACGTAGTCGATTTTGATAATTTATTGCATGAATATTACATTGTTGACAACTAAAAATAACATAATTAATATTGCCGGTTTCCTTCATTACTTCATCCCGAATAGGTACAGCTCCCAGCTATCTGAACACAGTAATAATATTATAATAGGCTATAATAATAATGTTAATATGATATGCTAGAATAATATTAATATAATAGGCTACCTATATAAAATATAACATTAGTATATATTAATGATATAATAGGATATAGTAATTATAATAATATAACAGGTTACCTATGTTAATTTTAATATAATAGGCTGAAATAATATTAATATAATTTGCTATAACGATAATAATAATAGTAATAATACCTAATAATAATAATAATAAACTAACTACCAAAGAACTATGCACATACTACAGGTTTGACCAGTTTTCCATGAGACTGCTTTGCTATTGAAAATTGTGAGCTGTGATTTTTTTTATTTATCTATTTATTTATCATTATTTTTTTTTACTGCCGACTACCAGTCCGCGGGCTATGGCGTTGCTTCGCTTGCCGGCCGCCTCCGGCAAAATTTCACGAACAAAAGTTTGTCCAGGAGCCTCCAGTCAGTCTGTTACGCCACTGCTTGTGAGACAGCGACACACACACACACACACACACACACACACACACACACACACACACGTATACGCTCTCATGAAATATTACTACATATAATCATAATTACAACAATCAATACTACGTTCTACTATATATACCAGCAGGGGTTCCCAACCTGGGGTACATGTACCCCCAGTGGTACATTTGCACTTTTTAGGGGGTACATTGGGTCTGAGAAAATAACCACCACTGTACAATACATGGTGTTGTAATCTGCATTCAAATTGCACAATGCCATGTTTTTTTTCTATTTCCTCATTTTAGTAAGCAAAACTGTTATTTAAATTATATCATCAGTCTACACATACAGATTTCATTATAAAATAATATTAAAATATTACAATTTCGTCGTTTTTTATCCAAAATTTTTAGGGGTACACGGGAACCTATAAAAATGCCCAAGGGGTACAGAGGAACAAAGAGGTTGGGAACCCCTGATATACACTACTACTACTACTATATATACTACTATTATTATACTAGACACTACTACTATTATAAGTAGGTACTACGTACTACTCCTACTACTACTACTGTAATAAGTAGGCACTACTACGTACTCCTCCTCCTCCTACTACTACTACTACTACTACTATTATAAGTAGGTACTACGTACTACTCCTACTCCTACTCCTACTACTAATACTACTTCTATTATAAGTAGGTACTACGTACTACTCCTACTACTACTACTGTTATAAGTAGGCACTACTACGTACTCCTACTACTACTACTACTACTACTACTACTATTACTACTACTCTTACATCCACTTATCTCTATCCTTATCTCCAACTATGTCACTCACTTCCTCCCTTACTCCTTCCTCATTAGATTACACACACACACACACACACACACACACACACACTGTGTGTGTGTGTGTGTGTGTGTGTGTGTGTGGGGGAGGGGAGGAAGAGAGGTAAGAGTGAAAATAAGGCTATAGATAAGAGGGTGTGAGAAAGGAAGAAGCAAGGGAAAGGAGTGGAGGACATGGGAGGGGAAAAGAAGAGAGAGAGAGAGAGAGAGAGAGAGAGAGTCAGGTAAAGGAAAGGTGTGAGTAGGAGGGAAAGAGGTTGAGAAAAACTGGGAGGGAGGGAAGAGAGAACACACACACACACACACACACACACACACACACACACACACACACACACACACACACACACAAATATTTGGTGTCTTTAATAGCTATAAGATCAACATCCCATCACTTCCATCCTCTCTCTCTCTCCCTTCTCCCATTCCCTCCCTCCCTTCTCTCCTCCTCTTCTCTCAGCCCTTTTTACCTTCTCTTCATCCCACTAATTTTCCTTTCCTTTACTTCTCCCTTTCTTTCTTTTTACCTTCTTTTTTCTTCGTCTCTCTCTCTCTCTCTCTCTCTCTCTCTCTCTCTCTCTCTCTCTCTCTCTCTCTCTCTCTCTCTCTCTCTCTCTCTCTCTCTCTCTCTCTCTCTCTCTCATTTCTTTCTTTCTTTCTTCCTCTCTTTCCTTCCTTCTCTCTTTTACATCATTCTCTCTCCCTTCCTTCCTTCCCTCCTACTCTTTCCTTTACCTTTCTTCCTTCATTTCCTCCTCTTTCCTTTCCTTTTTTCTTCCCCTCCACTTCTCTCATTTCTTTCTCCACTCACTTCTTCACCACCACCACCACCACTCACCACCACCACCACCATGCACCGCCACTCACCACCACACCTCCCTTGCAGATGTCCCCAGGCGGCCACACCACCACCACCACAGCACCACCGCCGGAGAACACAGCCGGCGGTGGTGAGCGGAAAATCTTCTTCAACTACTCATACCTCAGAAAACATAAAGGAATACTCAAGCTGGCCCAACTAGTGAGTGCATTCAGCTTAAGTTGGCTTATAGGCTCCACCCCTTTCTGATTAAGCCCCGCCCCCTTTCCTATAAGCCCCTCCTCCTCCTCCTTGTTTTTCTTTCCATTTCCTTCTTCTCTCTCTTTCATTCTTCCTTTTTTTTTTCGTTCTTTCTTTCTCTGGTCTTTTTATTTCATTCTTTCTTCCTCTCCTTCCCTATTGCTTCCTTTCCTTTCTTTTCCCTTCCTTTCCCTTCTTCCTTCTTCCTTCCTTTTCCTTCTTTCTCCTCTCCTCCTCCTCCTCCTCCTTATTGTCGTTTCATTTCCTTCTCCTTTCTTTCATTTTTCCTCCTTTTTTTTCTTCTCCATTCTTTTCTTTTCCTTTTTTTTCATTATTTCTCCTTTGTTCTTATTGCCTTTTTCTCCTTAAGCCCCGCCCCCTTCTCAACAAGTTCCTTGCCCTTCTCCTTAAGCTCCTCCCCCTTCTCCTTAAGTCCCGCCCCCTTCTCAACAAGCTCCTCCACCTTCTCAACAAGTTCCTCCCCCTTCTCCTTAAGCCCCATCCCCTTCTCAACAAGCTCCTCACTCTTCTTAAGTCCATCCCCCTTCTCAAAAAGCCCCCCCCCTTCTCCTTAAGCCCCTTCCCCCTTCCATATAAGCCCCGCCCCTTTCTCCTTAAGCTCCTCCCCCTTCCCTATAAGTCTCTCCATCCTCCTTCCTATAGAGACATACTAAGAAAGGCTGAATCTGTTGCATCTGGTGAGTGTGTTTAGCTTAAGTTGGCGTATTAGCTCCTCCCCCTTTTCTTTCCTTTCCTTTCATTCCTTTTCTTCCTTCCTTCCCTCCTTTCCTTTCTTTCCCAGTTTTTTCTTTTTTATTCTGTTTTCCTTTCCTTTCACTCCTTTTCTTTTTCTTCCTTTTTTTCTGCCTTCCTTCCTTCCCTCCTCTCCTTTTCTTTCTTTCCTCTCCTTTATTTTCCCTCCTTCCCCATACTTTCCCTAGCCATCCCTCTTCCTTTTAAGCCTCTCCCCTTCTCTTTCCTTTCCTTACCTTTTTTTTTCCTTCCCTCCCCATACTTTCCCTAGCCATCCCTACACCCACACACTCATCCCAACCCCAACGTTCCCCCAATCAACGCTCCATCCCCCACATGTCATCGCAGTGCTGGTGTTCGTCTCTGTCATGGTCTCGGAACACCCTCGCGGCGGCACCTCGGACTGGATCTCCTTCACGTCCATGGGCAGCTTCTGGTTCAGTGGCATGTTGTTCGTGATGTACCTCGTCAATGCTGTGGTCGTCCTCACTGACGTGCCCTGTGGAATGCTGGTAAGGAGGGTGGCTTTGTTTACGGTGATTCCTGGCTTCCTTTTTGCCTTCATATCTTCTCTCCTTGCTTCGTTTTCTTTCCCTTTCTTTCATTCCTTGTCTTCTTGTCATTTTCTTTATTTTTTCTACATGAAGGGAGGCAGCTCAGTCCTTTCTTTTCCTTTCTTCCTTCCCTGGAGCCTGTGTTGTTTTCTGTGATTCCTGGCCTCCTTTTTGCCTTCATTTCTTCTCCCCTTGCTTCGTTTTCTTCTCCTTTCTATCCTTCCTTGTCTTCAATACTGTGTCCCCCCCCCCCCCCCTTGTCTCTCGTGCCCTCGGGAATGCTGGTAAAGAGGGTGGGTTCTTTTCTGCGATGCCTGGCTTCCTTTTTCCTTCATTTCTTCTCTCCTTGCTTCAGATTATATTCGTTTCTATCCTTCCTTGTCTTCAGTACTGTGGCCCTGCTGTCTCTCGTGCCCTGGGGAATGCTGGTAAGGAGTACGTGTGGGCTGTTTTCTGTCATTCCTGGCTTCCTTTTGTTCCTTCATTCCTTCTCTCCTTGCTTAATTTTCTTTCCCTTTCTTTCATTCCTTGTCTGTGTTGTTTTCTTCCTTCTTTTTGATGTTTCTTCCTTCCCTCTTATCCTCTCCTCTCTTCCCTTTTCTGTCTCTCCTTTCTTTTCCTCTCCTAGCTCTCTTCCCTCCTTCCCTTTCTTTCATCTCCTTTCCCTTATACTTTCTCTTTCCTTTCCTTTGTTCCTCCCCTCCTCTTTCCCTTCTTCTTTCTTCATGTCATAACTACTAATGATAATAACAATGATGGTGTATTTGTAATGGTGTACGTGTGTGTGTGTGTGTGTGTGTGTGTGTTTCCGTGTGCTTGCAGGAGCTGGTGTACACATGTCTCTGGATGGCCTTCTGGCTTGTGTCGGGCTGTTTGGCGGCGGACTTCGCGAGTAAAGGGTGAGTGTGTGTGTGTGTGTGTGTGTGTGTGTGTGTGTGTGTGTGTGTGTGGAGAGTGTTGACAGTCTTCTTCTTCTTCCTCTTCTTTTTTATCTTCTTCTTCCTCTTCTTTTTTATTTTCTTCTTTCTCTTATTTTTTTATTTAATTCCTCTTATTTTTTATCTTCTTCCTCTTCTTTTTCTTCCTTGATCTTCTTCTTTTTCTTCCTCTTCCTCCTTTTTATCTTCTTCCTCTTCTTTTTCTTCTTCTTCCTCTTCTATATCTTTTTCTTCTTCCTTTTCTTCTTTTTCTTCCTCTTCTTCTTTTTCTTCCTCTCCATCTTCTTCTTCTTCCTTGTTCTCCTTAATGTTCTTTATTTTTCTCCCTAGTTTTAATTGTTATAATTTTTCTTCTTTTCTTCCACATGTTCTCATTTTCTTCCTTTGTTTTCTTCCTCGTTTTGTCATCATTTTCTTCACATGCTTCCATTTGTTCTCATTTTCTTCTTACTTTTCTTCATAGTCTTGTTTTCATTTTCTTCATTTTCTTCAGTTTTTACATCACCTAGTTTTGTTATATTTTTCTCCATTTTCTTCTTTTTCATTTTCAGTTTTTTTTTCATTTTTTTATTTTCATTTTTTCATTTTCATTTTTTTCATTTCATTTTAATTTTTTTTCATTTTCATTCATTTTCATTTTTCATTTTTTCATTTTCATTTTTTTCATTTTTTTTTCTTCATTTTCTTTCTCATTTTTTATTTGCATATTCTAATGTTTCTTCATTTTCTTCAGTTTTTACATCACCTAGTTTTTTGTTTTCATTTTCTTCATTTTCTTCACAGTTTTTACACTACTATTCTTTTTTCTTCCTTGTTTTCTCATAATTTTTTTTCACACACTTCAATTTGTTCTCCTTTTCTTCTTCCCTTCCTTTATCATTGTCTTCCCATAGTATTAGACCATCCTGCTGTTTCTTCTTTTTCTTCTCTCTCTCTCTCTCTCTCTCTCTCTCTCTCTCTCTCTCTCTCTCTCTCTCTCTCTCTCTCTCTCTCTCTCTCTCTCTCTTATTTATTTAAACAGGGTTTACAAAAGATTGTGATAAAGTTGAAGGTTTTAAGCTTCATCTATCTATAGCTATGTACAAGATTACACACAGTGAGTTACTGGCCAGAGGTCCTAAGCCAGCTGTTCACCTCCCGCTTGAAGTCTTGAAGAGACGCGTGATGGTGGAGGTCGGTGTGGCGAACAAGCTGGTTCCACAGGCGGCTGTAGCGGGGCTGGAAGGAGCGGAAGTGGTGTTCTGTCCTAGAGAAGGGTACAGGCACTTGTTCCTGCCTGTGGGGTGCTGCTCGGGTGGAGTGTATGGGGCTTGGGGGCGCGGGGAGCTTGAGAGCTGCCAGGTGGGGTGTGTTTAGGTTGTGTGCCTTGAACATTACACACAGGCCTGCCGCATCCCTGCGCTCCTGGAGAGGTTGCAGGGAGCTAAGCGCATGTTGAGGACCTGTGCGCTGTATCAGACGCTGGGCTCTGGTCTGGACACGATCCAGCGTTGCAAGGTAGGATGGAGGGCAGGAGGACCAGGTGAGAGGGGAGTACTCCATGAGGGGACGTACTTGTGCCTTGTAGAGCACCTCAGCCCCTATGGCGTCAAGTATATGGGAGATGCGCCGTACACAGCTGAGTTTCCATGCTGCATTTTTTGTTATTTTCTTGGCATGGTTAGTGAAGGAGAGTCCCGCGTCGAACTCCACTCCGAGAATGGAGATGGAGTCTTGAAGAGGTAGCGTTTTCCCCTCCAGTTGTATCCCCGGCACGGCTAGATTGTTGATGTCTCGCCTGCGGGATATAACCATTGCTTGGGTTTTGTCAGGGGCCAGGGTGACTTGCCAGCAACTGCTCCAGGCGACAATTTTGTTGAGTGCCATGTTGATACGACAAACTGTGCCTTGCCAGTCCTGTCTGTCGCTGGTGAAGGCAAGGGTACAGTCGTCAGCGTACGCCTGGGCCTCTGGGATGAGCTGGAGAATGTCATTGAAATAAACATTCCACAGTAGAGGCCTGAGTACGCTGCCCTGGGGCACGCTTGCATTGATGGGGTGCTGGCTTGAGGTGTGGCCGATAATCGCCAACTGTAATGCCCTGTCATGGAGGTAGTCCCCAATGTGTTGCAGGAGGGCGCCTCGCACACCTAGACTCTTCAGCTCGGCGATGAGGTCTTGGTGCCAAACCCTGTCGAAGTCTCTCTCTCTCTCTCTCTCTCTCTCTCTCTCTCTCTCTCTCTCTCTCTCTCTCTCTCTCTCTCTCTCTCTCTCTCTCTCTCCTGTCCTCTTCTCTCTTCCTTCATTTCTTTCCTCTCCTTCCTTCCCTCCTTTCCTTGCTTTCTTCCTTCCCTCTTCTTCTTCTTCTTCCTTGTTTTCCATTGACGTGTTCTCCCTATTCTTTCTTCCTCTTCCTTTATTCCTAGTTTTATATCTGGCTTCTCTCTCCTTTTCTTCCTTGTTTTCCCTAATGTTGTTTCTTCTTTTTTCCTTCCTAGTTTCACATCTTGCTTTTCTTCTTTGTTTTCCATCGGCTTGTTCTTTCCTCTTCTTCCTCTCCTTCTTTTCTCTATAGTCTTACACATCTTGCATATTTCTCCTTTTCCTGCTCCTCACCGCCTCTTCCTCCCGTTCCAGCGCGGGTGTCGCCTTCATTGTCGCCGCCTCCCTCAGCTGCCTGGCCACCATCGTCTTCGGCCTCACCGCCTTCCTGCTGTACAAGAAGAGGAGGGCGGGAGCGCTGTCCTCTGCCCAGCCGCTCCGCACACACACCGACACCTCAGATATGAAGTGAGTGTGTGTGTTTACCTGAGGTCTTGGCTGTTTGTTGAGGCATGTAAGGGAAGGGAAGGGAAGGGAAGGGAAGGGAAGGGTAGGGAAAGGGAAGGGAAAGTAAGGGGAGGTGAGGGATGATAAGGGAGTGAAAGGGAAAGGAAGGGAAGGGAAGGTGAGGGAAGGAAAGGGAAGGGAAGAGAAGGTGATGGAAGGGAAGGGAAGGTATTGGAAGGGAAAGGGAAGGTGAGGGATGGGAAGGCAAGGATAGTAAGGGAAGGGCAGGAAAGGGAAGCGATGGAACTCAAAGGAAAGGGCAGGAAAGGGCAGGAAAGGAAAGGGAAGGGAAGGGAAGGTGAGAGAAGGGAAGGTGAGGGAAGGGAAGGGAAGGTGAGGCAAGGGAAAGGGAAGATAAGGCAAGGGAAGGGGAAGGAAAGTAAGGTAAGGGAAAGGATAGTAAGGGAAGGGAAGGGAAGGAAAGGGAAGGGAAGGGGAGGTGAGGGATGGGAAGGTAAGGGAAAGGATGGGAAGGGAAGGGCAGGGAAAATATGAAAAGGTAAGGGGAAGTAATGAAAGGGAAGGGAAAGTAAAAGAAGGAAGAAAAGGAAAGGGAAGATGATGGAAGGGAAGGAAAGGGTAGGTAAGGTATGGGAAGGGAAAGGGAAGGATGGGGAGTTAAGGGAAGGAAAGGAAAGGCAATGGAAGGGAAGGGAAGGGAAGGTGAGGGAAGGAAAGGCAATGGAAGGGAAGGGAAGGTGAGGGAAGCAGATGGATGGGAAGGGAAGGGGATGGAAGGGAGGGGAAGGCAAGGAGAAGGTATGAAGTGAAAGAAACTGAACTACAAGGGATGATGTATGAAAAAGTAGAAGAGGAAGAGGAAAGAATAAGAAAAACGAGGAACATGAGAGGAGTGAGAGGCGTGGGAGGAGGAATAAACTCAAGTCTTCATTTTCTTCTTCTCTTTATATAAATTCCTCCCGGCATTCCCTGACCATATTCTTCCTCCTCTTCTTCTGTATTTTGCTATTTTCCTCCATTCTCTCGCTCTCTCTCTCTCTCTGCCTTCCCCTCCAGTGTAACATGATTGACTCCTTCAAAAACAAGCTCGACCGTCACTTCCTTCAACTTAATATCAACTAGAGTTGAAATGCAACGTTTTGGAGCCTGCTGATTAATGTAAAATCACTTAAGTTTAAGGACAGACCACCTAGTCTGGACCATGGGGTCTGTATGGTCTGATTTTCTATGTAAATCTATGTAAATCTCTCTCTCTCTCTCTCTCTCTCTCTCTCTCTCTCTCTCTCTCTCTCTCTCTCTCTCTCTCACACACACACACACACACACACACAAGAGCAATAGATATAATGTTTTCTTTCGTTTCACTTACTCTTAACCCCTTGGATGCAGACTTCCTACCAGAATACATCACCAAGCTACATGAGTGGAGCAATAAGTGGCTGCTACAATTCAGTGAAGAAAAATGTAAAATCCTGCACCTTGGGAGGGGAAATCCAGCACCCCAATACCGCATGGGAAACACTCCACTATCCACCACAGACGCAGAGAATGACCTGGGAGTGTATGTTACCAGGCTACCAGTGAAGGGATATCCAGCACACCAGTACCACATGAGGAACACTCCACTATTCACCACAGAGGAAGGGAAAGACCTGGGAGTGAATGTTATCAGGATACCAGTGAAGGGACATCCAACACACCAATACCACATGGGAAACACTCCACTATCCACCACAGAGGAAGAGAAAGACCTGGGAGTATATATTACCAGGCTACCAATGAAGGGATATCCAGCACACCAATACTACATGGGAAACACTCCACTATCCACCACAGAGGCAGAGAAAGACCTGGGAGTGTATGTTACCAGGCTACCAGTGAAGGGATATCCAGCACACCAATACCACATGGGAAACACTCCACTATCCACCACAGAGGCAGAGAAAGACCTGGGAGTGTATGTTACCAGGCTACCAGTGAAGGGATATCCAGCATACCAATATCACATGGGAAACACTCCACTATCCACCACAGAGGCAGAGAAAGACCTGGGTCTATAAGTTTCCAGGCTACCAGTGAAGGGATATCCAGCATACCAATATCACATGGGAAACACTCCACTATCCACCACAGAGGCAGAGAAAGACCTGGGAGGTATGTTACCAGGCTACCAGTGAAGGGATATCCAGCATACCAATATCACATGGGAAACACTCCACTATCCACCACAGAGGCAGAGAAAGACCTGGGAGTGTATGTTACCAGGCTACCAGTGAAGGGATATCCAGCATACCAATATCACATGGGAAACACTCCACTATCCACCACAGAGGCAGAGAAAGACCTGGGAGTGTATGTTACCAGGCTACCAGTGAAGGGATATCCAGCACACCAATACCACATGGGAAACACTCCACTATCCACCACAGAGGCAGAGAAAGACCTGGGAGTATATATTACCAGGCTACCAATGAAGGGATATCCAGCATACCAATATCACATGGGAAACACTCCACTATCCACCACAGAGGCAGAGAAAGACCTGGGGTGTATGTTACCAGGCTACCAGTGAAGGGATATCCAGCATACCAATACCACATGGGAAACACTCCACTATCCACCACAGAGGCAGAGAAAGACCTGGGAGTGTATGTTACCAGGCTACCAGTGAAGGGATATCCAGCATACCAATATCACATGGGAAACACTCCACTATCCACCACAGAGGCAGAGAAAGACCTGGGAGTGTATGTTACCAGGCTACCAGTGAAAGCGAAACCCATGCCAATCGCAGCGGATGGGTTAAGAATATGGAGCTTAGCCTCTGCCCTGAGTCATAGTTGCACAGGATTATGGTCTGGTCTGTCCGTCACCTCCTTGCCATCATGTCTCCGTGTCTGTACATCAGTCACACAGCTTCTTGGCGGCAGGCCAACAACCAACGAATCTTCACCATACAACTGTACACTCCTACTGTCTTACTTATATCCCCACCTGTACCTTTACCACTAACCCACTTCCTCTTCCTACTATACCATTGATTAAAAGAAAAAGGGGGCACATTCATAAACATTTCGCAGCCCCAGCTCCCAGGGCTTGACTGTATGAGGAATGTTATGAAAAATAAACAAAATTTCACTTCAGAAAGCATATCTTTAACCCTTTCAATACGATGACGCCTACGTAGGCGTCATGAAGCCCCAGTAGCATATACGATGACGTCTACGTAGGCGTCATATTTCTATTCTGTTTCTTCTTCTATTGAGTTGTCCCGTACTTTGTGTTGGTTACTAAGTAAAGACGCCGTATGCTGTCCTTGAAATCCTATTGCTCCTCCCACCATCCTTGTTCCCACTAATCACAAAAAATGAGCTACAGTATGCACCGCCTTCTTCCCGCCTTGTGTCTAAAATTAGGAAGTCTCATTGGCTCTCTCTCTCTCTCTCTCTCTCTCTCTCTCTCTCTCTCTCTCTCTCTCTCTCTCTCTCTCTCTCTCTCTCTCTCTCTCGCGACGGTGCACTAGTGACTGACAGCCAACACGTTGCAAACCTTTTAAATAATTACTTTTCCTCGGTGTTTAATAATAACAGTCCTCCCACCACCACCACCAACACCAGTACTAATGTAAATCCCGAGCATGCATTGTCTAACTTTGAAATAAAACCCGATGAAGTCCTCAAAGCCCTCAAATCACTTAAAACAAATAAAAGTCCTGGACCTGACAAAGTATATCCAACTCTGCTGAAAGAAACAAAGAGCGAAATACTCTCCTCCCTCACAACCGTATTCAATATGTCCTTGCGACAAGGCATCGTCCCTTCAGATTGGAAAAAGGCTAACGTGACACCGATTTTTAAGAAAGGAGACAAAAAAGTACCAGGTAATTACAGGCCCATTAGTCTAACTTCGGTTGTAGGTAAGCTACTTGAGAGCATAATTAGAGACAAAATTGTGAGTTACCTTGAAAGCCACTCATTAACAATTGGGGACTCACAACATGGCTTCCGAAACAAAAGATCCTGCCTATCAAACCTATTAACCTTTTATAACGACCTCTTCACTGTTTATGACGTAACCAAATCACTGGACGTAGTCTATCTTGATTTCCAGAAAGCGTTTGATAAAGTCCCGCATCATAAATTACTTTACAAATTAAAGCAAATAGGTATTGACGGTCAAGTAAACCAATGGATCGCGAATTGGTTGAGCAACAGACAACAAAGAGTAGTGATTGACGGATTTAACTCAGAGTGGGCGCCGGTCACTAGTGGAGTCCCTCAGGGTTCGGTTCTTGGCCCAGTGCTCTTCATTATTTACATCAACGACGTGGATGTTGGACTCAATAACCGCATTAGTAAATTTGCAGACGACACAAAGATTGGTAACTCGGTTCTCACTGACGAAGACAGGCAAAGCCTCCAAGAGGATTTGCACAAAATTTCAGCTTGGTCGGATAGATGGGAGATGCCCTTTAACGTAGACAAGTGCCAGGTCCTTCAAGTTGGAACGAGGAATAAGAAGTTCGATTACGAAATGCGCGGCGTTAAACTCAAAAGCGTTCAATGCGTCAAGGACTTGGGGGTCAAAATCGCGTCAAACCTCAAATTCTCACAGCAATGCATCGATGCAGCAAATAAAGCGAACAGAATGTTGGGCTTCATTAAAAGAAACTTTGTATTCAAGAATAAAGATGTAATACTCCCGCTCTACAACAGTTTAGTCAGACCCCGCTTGGAATATGCGGTACAGTTTTGGTCTCCCCACCATGCAAAGGATATTGCTAAATTAGAAGGTGTTCAGCGTCGGGCAACGAAAATGATCCCTTCCTTGCGCAACAAATCCTTCGAAGAAAGGCTTTCTACCCTTAACATGTTCTCTCTTGAGAAACGTCGCCTCCGAGGAAAACTGATCGAATATTTTAAAATACTTAATGGTTTCACGAATGTAGACAGATCAACATTGTTTCTGATCGATGACACTTTGCGCACGAGGAACAATGGCGTAAAACTCAGATGTAGACAAGTAAATTCAGACTGCACCAAATTTTTCTTCACCAACGTTGTAGTGCGAGAATGGAATAAGCTTCCACCATCAGTGGTCCAGTGCAACACGATTGACTCCTTCAAAAATAGGCTCGACCGTCACTTCCTTCAACGTAATATCAACTAGAGTAGAAATGCAACGTTTTGGAGTCTTCTGATTAATGTAAAATCACTTAGGTTTAAGGACAGACCACCAAGTCTGGACCATGGGGTCTGTGTGGTCTGATTTTCTATGTAAATCTATGTAAATCTCTCTCTCAGACACCGAGGCACCGACCAACGTTGCCAGATTGTCGTACTCGGCCTCCTGTCTGCCAACTTCCGACCCAAAAATCTGCCTCCTCGACCCCAATAATTGCCTTCATATACAGTTATCATTAGAATGGTTAATTATTGGTGTGTTTTGGCAATAGTTATGGCTCAGAAACCCGTAAATACGAGGCTACGAGTATGATAATCTGGCAACGGTGGCACCGACACCATCACGTCTCGCCCACCTCTCTCTCTCTCTCTCTCTCTCTCTCTCTCTCTCTCTCTCTCTCTCTCTCTCTCTCTCTCTCTCTCTCTCTCGCTGATAATTTCTCGACATTCTTCCTCCTCTACACAATCATCTGCTTTCTCTATTTCTTTCCCCCTTGCCCCTTTCTCCCCTTTCTTTATTTCGCTTTTTTTTTTTTTTTCGCGTTGACGCAATTTATATTATGCATAGCAGGTATATGTTGACTCGTCGTGTATGCTGCTTTGCAAATACGGGATACATGTAATGAGGGCTTTCAGCAGCATAATATACGGAGGCGACAAGCAGATACATGCCGGCTCAGGTTTCCCGCGCGGCCGAGCACGCTGTATATCAGCCAGGCGGGCTTTTTGAACATCCGGCGCGAACGGGTTAAGGAAAATAATCAAAGGTCAAACATTTCTTCCATATCTGTATTAGAAAAATTTGAAGGGAGAATTATTTTTCATTAAGTTTTTAGAAAAGAAATCATCAAATAAATCTATTATTATTATTTATCTCAATTTTTATTATGGCTTCCTACACCTACTGATATTGTAGTTTTGCCTTACAATCCTATTCCTATTTATATTACTAAGAAAGCATGACATGAAAATGTTGTGTGACCCACCACTTGGTTGTGCTGCAACACACACACACACACACACACACAAATGATGACCCACCAGTGGGTCCCGTCGCAGGGCACGTGTTAATGGCAGCGATGATCAACGAGAGCATGGGCGCATTGACTCACAAACAAGTCCTGTAAGATTTAGAGGGATTCAACTCCTGGGTGAGGAGTCTTGGCCTTGGACAAGTGGTGCATGTGAGGGGCCGGCAGACAAGAATGCAGTGAGTGTCTGGGGACAGCTAAGAAAAATTATGCCGCATGGAGCAAAGCATGAATGTAAATTTTAAGGAGGCAGCAGCCTGAGTGGCCAGGAGCAGCAGGGGCAGGCTGCCACAAGTATGAGGACCAGGGGTGGCCAGAAGAGTCACCACCACCTTCCTGATGCTGGCACCTCCAGCCATAGAGGAAAGGGCAAATTTGAGTGTGAGAAGATTTGAGACTAGAACGAGATCACTAGACACAGCCTTGCACTAATTAACTAACAGGAACATATACACCAGGGTGTGCATCACTTCACTCACTCACCACCTCCACACACTGGTGATGGAAATTATGAATGCCAAGAGTGTGGAAAAAAGACTACGTATGAAGGATGACTCAACAAATACAGCCACACCTTTGAAATGAGTCATGAATGTTGTGAGTGTGGCCAAAGGTTCAGTAGGAAGAGTAACTTCAGTAAACACATCCTCACACACACTGGTAAGCTCTAAAAAGTGGGTGATTGTTAGGCACTTGGCAGAGTGCCCCATCACCCATAATCAAGACTGAAAAAGTAAACTAAAACAAAAAAAGTGAAAGAAATCATGAGTGTGAAGTTCGTGGAAAGAGATTTACTATGAAGAACACCCTCAACAGACATGCCCTGACCCACACTGGTGAAAGAGTTCATGAATGACAGCTTGTGGAAAACAATGCAAAGTGAAGAAATACCTCAACATGCTGATGAAAGAACTCATGAATGTGAAGTATGGGGTGAAGAGGAAACAACAGAGCGGAGAAGAACACAGAACTGCAAGAAATGGCATTGTAAGAATTTACAGAGGGAGAAAGGAATTGAGAGGAATATTCTAGAGAACCCAAACTTTCCGATGGGCACGTTAACAGTAAAATGAAACACAATAGGGAACAGTTAACAGAAGATTGGACAAGTGTACGAGGCAGCAAAGGAATGAGCAGAGTGGTGCATGGTAATGACGACGAGGGTGGAGGTGTGGATGGAACTATTACAGGTACACGGTGTGGTGGTGAAGTGGGTGCAGCAGGCGGCCAGGCTACACAAGTGGTGGTGGTGAGTGTTGGGGGCCAAGGCACAGCTGGGGGTGGAGGTCCTGTCATGGGATAGAGCTTCAGGATTATACATACCAAGAGGAACCAGCGACCATCAGGATAAGGGCAAGTGTGGGCAATGACTGCTGAACATATTTTGGTTCTGATGAGTGTGTGTGTACAGCCACTGATGTTGGGGCAAGTGTGGGCAATGAATCTGCCTAATTCCGAGGGTCCTTTCGTCCCCTCTGCTCTGCCACACAGTTCCAACACCTATTTTTCCCCCTCATATGTTTGCTATAGGTAACATATGAGAGGAAGGGATAGGTGTTGGACTGTGTGACGGAGCAGAGGGGAGGAAAGTACCTGCGGAACCGAACACCTAAACAAATTATTATAAATGGTTTGACAATAGTATTTCTTGGTTCTGATGAGTGTGTGTGTACAGCCACAGGTGAACGCTGTGGGGCTAGGGGCGCTGCATGGACAACCAGGGTCATAATTGTGCATTACTATCTTCATCCTATCATTCATACCTTTGCTATGCATAACAATAAGAAAATCAAACACCTATCTATGAAAAAAAAAAAAAACTAACATCACGTTGGAATGCGTAATGGGTGTCACAGGCAGGTTATAAGAAGCTGCTGTGTGTCCTTCCTTCTTAATGTGTGTGAAAAACATTTTGGGCGAGGCAAAATCGTTCTGTCCTGTACCATGGAGCACGGGCATACTCTCAAAGATACTAACCTTCATGCATAATCAGAAAGTACACATCAGGACCTATACCAGCAACAAAAAATATATATACACTAGCTTGAAGAAAACATACTAGGACCAGTTCAACACAGGGTCATTGTTACCCCCAAAATAAACCATATTCACCACAATGATCCATTATTTCTACTCAGTACCAGAGACTGTTATAGTTATTTCCTGTGTGGGTTCCTAAAATTCCCTCCTTATCACATCAACACCAAGCACTAGAGCCACAAGGAGTTTTTGTCGTATTCTGTGTTAGGTTGGGGAGCTCACACACTTGCTGCACTGGGCTGTAAACTGGCCCAAAGTCAAGGTTGTTTTGTCTTTGCCAAACGCTTGACACATTTTCTGGGGGTTCGTTTTCTAGTGCGTTTCTTTAATTAGACTTCACATTCACGTTTTTTTTCACCGTAAATAAGGGAGTGTTTGATCAGGGTTACCTTCTCAGAAAATGCTTTCCCACAAACTTCACATTCATAATTTATCTCACCAGTGTGTCTGAGAACATGTCTGCTGAGAGCACCCTTCAGTCTGAATCTTTTGCCACAAAACCCGCACTCATGATTTCTTTCACCCGTGTGTGTTAGGAAGTGGTTGTTGAGGGAACCTTTTTCAGTAAATCTTCACATGCATGATTTCTTTCACCAGTGTGTGTCAGGGCATGTCTGTTGAGGGTGTCCTTCATAGTAAATCTCTTTCCACAAACTTCACATGCATGATTTCTTTCACCAGTGTGTGTAAGGATGTGTTTATTGAGGTTACTCTTCTTACTGAACCTTTTGCCACACTCATAACATTCATGACTCATTTCCTCAGCAGGTGTGGGTGTGTCTGTTGAGGTCATCTTTCACAGGGAGTCTTTTCCCACACTCTTACCACGTAGTTTCCTTCACCAGTGTGTGCAAGCTGCATATAGTCAGCTTGCTCTTGCTCTCAAATATTCTCACACTTAAAAACTTTCCTTTTCCTTTATAAAAGATGCCAGCAGCAAGGTGGTGGTTCTTCTGATCACCCCTGATTCTCACACCAGTGACAGAACCCTCCTGCTGGTCCTGGACACTTTGGCAGTAAAGTTCCTCACCACCACACACAAGACCAAGCATACAGGCGAGGCGAGGGATGCAGCAGGGAGTCCTTAAGTCAGTGGCTGTGAGAACAGGGTAAGTACTGAGCCCAGCACCCGCCTGAGACACCCACTTCACCACGGGCACCAGTTATGGCCAATGGGACACAGTTGAGTGCTGTCTCCTGGTGCTGTGCTCTTCCAGGTGGCCAACGCCACTTCCTGGTATGGAAGAGATGAGGTGTTAATGAGGTGTTTTTATGCTCCCTCTGCCTGAATCTATCGAGGCCGTATGGTCCTCCAGCTGTCCTCAAAAAGTGTGCTTCCACACTGACATCCTGCCTGGCTAACATCTGTCTTTCCTCTCTGCTTGAAGTTTAGTTGCATGGAACTTATGCCTCAGCAGGGTGACTGCTCTAGGATCTCACTCCTTTACTACTTACATGAGCAGCAAGGTAAAAATTCCTCTACAATCAACCATTCCCAGAAGGTAAGAAGATGCAGCACAGGTGACACTGGTGACTCACGTAACTAAGTGTCCTTTGTTTACTTACACTGCCCCCCCCCCAACCCCCCCTGCCGCCAACCAAACACCCTGTGCAACAACCTGGCAGGGTGCTTGGCTAACACCACCATCTTGGCATAACTTGTTAGCTTCATTGTGTAAAGCTGGCGTCACACAGGGCAAATTTCGCCCAACATGTTAGTCGTTTTTGTTGGCTGTTGGGCAAAACGAACAACAACCAACAAGATCTGGCGGGTTGGGAAGAATGGACAACAGATGTGACGTCAGACTGGTTGGGAGGAAATGGGGTCAAATGACATTCAAATGTAAATTGAAACTCAATCATCGTACATATTTACTCAAATTGTCAACGGTAAAACTAAAAAAAAAAACGACGTACATGTGCATGCATGCGTTTGTGATTTATTTGCCCACTGTGTAAAGTTATTTATAACACTCAACTGACTGTATGGTGGGTCACCGCCTCCCGGGATAAAATGGAACGCCAGGATAAAGTGGAACGTAGCCAATCAGCGCGCAGCATTGGAGGCCCGTGCCGGGGCCATGGGGTTGCCAGATTGGGCGAAAAGTAGCGGATTGGGCGACTTATGAAGGCTATGCGCTACTTAACTTTTTAATCCACTGCTTTTACTTAAATTTTGAGTAATTCTGAAATGTATTGGGCTACTTCATGTTGAAATCCGCTTCTTTTTGATGTGTGAGTAGGCTACTTATCGTCAAAAGAATCTGGCAACCCCGGCCCCGGCCCCGGCCCCGCCCGGGGTGGAGTCTCTGCCTGGCGTGAGGTATAAACAGAGTTTAACAAACTAGCCATGGGTGTCCCCAATGCCTCTTCTGGCGTTTCTGCAGTCGTAGCACATGATTCATTATGTTCAATGCAGCAGCACAATCTTCTAAATCCTTAATATCCTTCCGATTCATGGTAAAGTGGCTGGAAAGATGCTGGCGTGGTGTTTGTTGTTGTTGTAGCGCGACGTAAACACAACAATGTTCAGGGTCACAGTGTGATGCACAACATTATTGGTTGGCGATTATCACCAACAAAAACGAGCAACATGTTGGCAGAAATTTGCCCTGTGTGACGCCAGCAACACTGCGTGGCTAACAGGTCAACCAGGTTTGGTCACCTGGCACCCCTGATACATAGCTTGACCAGCGGAAAGTGGTGGCTTGGACGTGGGCAGGCTAAGAATGTCTGGGATGAGTGTGTGCCACGTCTTGAAAATAATTGTGTTCATCCCCTGTGACAGCTGTGTAAGATAACAGTAAAGAAGGATGAACATACCCATACACATTTAACGTAAATATTCTGGACATACTCTTTCCTTCCATGTTCCACTGTCGTATGTTATTCCACATCAAACACAACCACATCCCAACGGATCCGAACACGTTCGGTATCATCCAAGAGAATGTGGCAGTTGAAGAGGAGAGTCCAAGAAAGAGGCCAAGGGTGAAGCTGAATGAAGACATTTAGCCACCCCCTGAGGTACGTCGCAGCATCCAACCCTCTTGCTGAGCTGCAGGAGTGTGCTCCCCATTGCACTGCACCAGCTCCATGTCCTGATTTCGGTATGAATATTTCATCTAGTGTTTATTGATTATTGTGTTATTAATCTAATTATGACTTCACAGAATAGATTGTGGAAGTCACTTAACACATGCCCTGCACAACATCACTTTTAAGTAGTAGAATTCCTTCATATGGCTGCTGATTTGTGTATCCTAAAATGATTGGATATTGATTGTCTTAACATTTTTTTGTCCATGATCACTGAACCATGTTACGGTATGTCTTTGGGTGCAGATCCAGGAAATAAGTTTGGGGGGGGATGTCAGACTTTTTGCGGGTGGAAGGAGCATTAGCATTACCGATTAGCCATTCTCGGCAGTCCTGGTCTTGAAAAACTGGTGGACTGACCTAAATCAATGGGTATAACGGCCTGGACTTTGTGCCAAAGCATTCCTGGGCGGCCAGTGTTCCTCTTCGGATCCGAATGAGACGCCTGATCCCTCTGAGAAAAAGCATTGTTTTAGCCACAGCGCGCTTTTGAGCTAGTTTTCCTGTATCATTCAGGATTCTGCCGTGGTAGACGGTCACTGTTCTTCCCCTAAATCTATTAACAGTGGTGTCCCACAGGGTTCTGTCCTATCTCCCACTCTTTTTCTGTTGTTCATTGATGATCTTCTTTCCAAAACGAACTGTCCTATCCATTCCTACGCCGATGATTCCACTCTGCATTATTCAACTTCTTTTAATAGGAGACCCACCCTTCAGGAACTTAACGACTCAAGGCTGGAGGCTGCAGAACGCTTAGCCTCAGACCTTACTATTATTTCCGATTGGGGCAAGAAGAACCTGGTGTCCTTCAGCGCCTCAAAAACACAGTTTCTCCACCTATCCACTCGACACAATCTTCCAAACAACTATCCCCTATTCTTTGACAACACCCAGCTATCACCTTCCTCAACACTAAACATCCTTGGTCTATCCTTAACTCAAAATCTCAACTGGAAACTTCATATCTCATCTCTTACTAAATCAGCTTCCTCGAGGCTGGGCGTTCTGTACCGTCTCCGCCAGTTCTTCTCCCCTGCACAGATGCTGTCCATATACAGGGGCCTTGTCCGCCCTCGTATGGAGTATGCATCTCTCATGTGTGGGGGCTCCCTCACAGCTCTTCTGGACAGGGTGGAGGCTAAGGCTCTTCGTCTCATCAGCTCTCCTCCTCATACTGATAGTCTTCTACCTCTTAAATTCCGCCGCAATGTTGCCTCTCTTTCTATCTTCTATCGATATTTCCACGCTGACTGCTCTTCTGAACTTGCTAACTGCATGCCTCCCCCCCTCCCGCGGCCCTGCTGCACTCGACTTTCTACGTAGGACTGAGACCGCTCACACACAACACACCGCGACAACGAGGTCACAACTCCTTGCCTGACGTGTGTGTGTGTGTTCGTGTGTGTGTGTGTGTGTGTGTGTGTGTGTGTGTGTTGGGGTGGAGGGGTCATGTGATCATGGAGGCGTTAATGACCCTCACAAGCGTCGGTATCGCACTAAGCCGATATCTGTCCGTGCGAGTTTTGACTGGGACGAGAATATTGTGGTGTCTTGTGGGTCTAGTGGGGGGAGGGAGGGCGGGTGGGAGTAGATCTCTATGACGGGGGTTGTGGAGGAGGGACTTGCCGAATTTGGTCAGGTTTGTCTGGTATCGGTCCTGAAGGGTGGGCATATTCAGCTGGGTGAGTGCATGCTCGTAGTTAGTGTAAGAACTGCCCAGAATCTGTCTGCATGCACACCTTTGCACTCTCTCTAATTGGCGTTGCTGGGTCTTGTTGATGGAAGAAGCCCAAGCAGGAGGGGCATAAAGGAGTCTGGGGATGAGCGTCCTTTGGGGGGTTCCCAATGCCTTCATGCGCCTCAGCATGAGAAGTTTGTAGGAAGCCGCCCTGATGATGGTGGTGACGTGCTTGCCCCAGCTCAGCTTGCTGTCCAAGGTGACTCCAAGTAGTTTGGTGGATTCAACCACCTGCAGCTGGTGAGGGCCAACCTCCAGGGCTGGCGGTGGGATGGCAGTGGTGGAGGTGTGAAAATGCATCACCACCGTCTTGTTGGTGTTGATGGTGACGTGGTTGTCTTGCGTCCAGCTCTGCAGTCGGTCCAGAATGTGTTGTAGGGGCGTGTAGTCAGGGGCTGTTTTGTTGATGGAGATGCCCACTGTAGAATCATCCACGTACTTCCAGCGATGAGGGGCGTCTAACAGTGCATTGTTAATCAGAATAAGGAAACAAAGAGGCCCCATGCGCGTCCCTTGTGGCACCCCAGCAGAGAGGGGCTGGAGGGTGGATGTGCTGCCCTGATGACGCACAGCTTGGTGCCGGTGCGTCAGGAAGTCCGCCAGCCAGGATATCAGGTGGGAGGGCAGGCCGATGTTTATGGCCTTGGTGATGACAGTGGTGTGGTCAACCAGGTCGATGGCTTTCCGGAAGTCAAAAAAGGCGAGGGCAGAGGAAGTTTTTCTGGTTTCCAGGTTTTTTAGAATGAAATCAAGGAAACTAATGAGGCAATGTGTTGTGGAGGAGGCTCTAACGTTGCCGAACTGCCTCTGATCAATTTTTTTAATGAATAGTATCATATGCCCAGCTAAATACAAAGCCTTCACAAAGCAGGATCGGGATTGGAGTGATGGCAATGGGTCTTGGTTCATTAAGTTAGGTGGGGTTGGTGACTTTGGGGATGGGAGTGACGAATGAGGTTTTCCAATTTGAAGGGCATTTGCTCTGAGTGAGGGAGGCATTTATGATGGAGGCAAGGGGGGTAGCAAGTTCATAGGAAAACTCCTGATAAAGCTTTATGGGTAAATCTAGAGGTGTGGTAGACCTTTTGAGCTTGAGAGATCTGAGCTTTTCGGCAACTTGAAACTCTTCCACGGCGGGAGGATTAGACGGGGAGGGTAGGAAGGCGGGGAGGGAGGCAAGGTCTAGGGGAGGAAGGCTTTGACAGATGGAGGAAAAGTGAGAGTTAATCAGTTCAGCTATCCCAATGGGGGAGGAGGAGGAGGGGAGAAAATGGAAAGCCGACGACGGGTTGCCCAGGCCACACAAATGGCGTATCTTGGAGAACATCTTGCTGGTGTTGTTGCCCTCCAGGTGTTGTAGTTCTTGGGGGTAGTACTCCTTCTTCGCCACTGCGATTTCCCTGATGACTGTGTTGCGAAGGGCCCTGTATCTTTCTCGGTCCGTGTGGAAGGCGCGGTTCCTTTGCTGCATTAAGGCCTTAATCCTGGAGGGCATCCAAGGCAGGTCGGCTGGGTGTGTGTTGTGTCTTGGTGGGGAAGAAGTGGTGATACGCCTGAGTGATGGTGGCGAGGTAGTTGTTGCATGCGTGCGCGCGAGCGACTGGTGTACATAATTATGAAATTTGATAAGTAGATAGGTAGGTAGGGGAGATAATAACAATAACAATATTAATGATAATAATAATAACACTACTACTATTACTACTACTACTACTACTATGATAATAATAATAACACTACTACTACTATGATAATAATAATAACACTACTACTACTACTACTACTACTACTACTTCTACTACTACTACTACTACTACTACTACTACTACTACTACTACTACTACTACTTTTACTACTACTACTACTACTACTACTACTACTACTACTACTACTACTACTACTACTGCTAATATCAACAATAATAATAACAATAACAATAATAACAACAGCAAAAAACAATACAAAAGTAATATCGAAAGCTATTAATGATTTAAAAAGCAATCACAATAGAACGTATCTAAATTACATTTCCTATAACAACAAAATATTAACAAGTCCAGATGAAATAACTGAAGCATTTAATGAATAATATGTGAACATTGCATCTCACCTAGATAGTAACATTCCACCATCTAATATTGACCCTATTAGCTTTCTCCCCAACAATTATCCAACATGTATGGCAGTTCCTCATATTGACCCCCAAGAGGTAATCGTTATAATTAGCAACTTAAAAAACACAAAAGCCAGTATAAATTAAATTTCTGTATCTCCTATAAAAAAGAACAAATACCAACTAGCCATTCCTTTATCAATTCTATTTAGCCAATCTAAATTCTATGGTAAATTCCCACAATGTCTAAAACATGCTAATGTAATTCCAATTTATAAAAAGGGCCATAAAGATCTCTTAACTAACTACAGACCAATTTCTCTTTTAAATGTATTTTCAAAAATATTCGAAAAAATAATGAAAGCTAATCTAGTAAATTTCCTAGAGAATAAGTCAATTATAACTCCATATCAATACGGTTTCAGACAAGGGTTAAGTACATTTAATGCTTTAAGTAATTTCAGTGAAAAACTCTACTCTACATTAGATTAAAAAAAAAAATCTCTATTAAGTATCTATATAGATTTTCAAAAAGCATTTGACACTGTTCGACAAGACATTTTATTGAAAAAATTATATCATTACGGCATTAGAGGGATCATACATGACTGGTTCAGAGACTACTTGATAAACAGAACTCAATCCACTAAATTGCTCGACCACTCCTCCACACCACGGCTTATTAAACATGGAATACCACAGGGAAGTGTTCTAGGTCCAATTCTATTTTCAATTTACATTAATGACCTACCACATAATTATATTCAAAAATTGTAAAACTATATTATTTGCCGATGACTCAACTCTATATATAACTGGTACAGACCCAACTGCCATGGTACATAAAGCCAATACGGAAATGGATATCTTCTATAAATGGTGTGTGAGCAATAGATTAACAGTAAATCAAAATATAACTTATTACATGCTATTCACCAACAAACATACTCAATATCTACCTCCATTATTTTATAATTACAGTATAATAAAAAAGAACAACCCAGCATACACTATTAGGGATCACTTTTGATGACTCACTAACATTCAAACTTCATATATCAAATATGTGCCTTAAATTATCTAGAATAGTTGCCCTTCTCTATAAAATTAAAGATCACATGCCTCGTTATGTTTTGAAAATCATATATGATGCTCATGTCTTACCCATTCTAAGTTACTGCATACCCATTTGGTGTAATACTTACCCAACCCATCTGTTACCCCTTTTCCGATTACAAAAGAAAATAATAAGAGTTATTACAAACAGCGAATATTACGCACACTCTCTATCACTCTTTAAGGAAACAAATACTTTAACACTTTTCAATTTAAATAAACTCGATATGGATATTTATATGTATAAAACAAAAAGTGAACATACCATGTTACTGCAACCCCACCATAACTATCACACTCGTACCAGCCACTATCTAAATGTACCTCCACACGCCCTGTCCCTATATCAACACTCCCTGTCATACAATGGCCCCAAACTATGGAACTCAATACCTCAACACATAAAACTCCTTCCAAACCTAAATTCCTTTAAAAATCATCTAAAAAAATATATACTATCCGTACAATAGAAGCTGCATATATCTCTTATTCAATGTCATTATGTGTTATGTATGTATATAATGCATTATGTTACTATTAATTACTATTACCATTATTATTATTATTATTATTATTATTATTATTATTATTATTATTATTATTATTATTATTATTATTATTATTATTATCACTACTTTTACTATTATTATCACTATTACTATTATTTTCAACTGTGGTGTACCATTATTATTATAACTATTATTATTATTATTATTATTATTATTATTATTATTATTATTATTATTATTATTATTATTATTATTATTATTATTATTATTATTATTATTATTATTATTATTATTATTATTATTATTATTATTATTATTATTATTATTATTATTATTATTATTATTATTATTATTATTATTATTATTATATTGTTACTGTTTTTTTTTATATATAAATGGTATTAGAACATAAGAACATAAGAACGTAAGGAGTCTGCAAGAGGCAGGTTGGCCTATACAAGGCAGCTCCTGTACACTCAACCCCACCTTACCTCACCATCCATGGCCTTATCTAACCTCTTCTTGAATGTATCTATGGTATTGGCACCCACAACATGGCTCCCAAGCCTGTTCCATTCGTCCACCACTCTATTAGTGAGCCAATGCTTGCTTATGTCTTTGTTGAATCTGAATCTGTCTAACTTAAAACCATTGCTATGCGTCCTACCTGGCTCTTTTACTATCAAAATCTTATTGACATCCCCTTTATTAAAACCCTTCATCCAGTTATAGACTTCGATCAAGTCTCCTCGCAACCTTCGCCTTTCTAGAGAGTGTAGATTTAAATGCTTCAGCCTGTCTTCAAAAGGCAAGTTTCTCACCCCCTGAATCATCTTTGTCATCCTCCTCTGTATAGATTCAAACATCTTGATATCCATTCTATAGTAGGAGGACCAGAACTGAACTGCATAATCGAGATGAGGTCTAACTAGTGCTAAGTAAAGTTTGAGGATGACTTCAGCGCTCCTATTGCTTACGCTCCTAGAGATGAAACCAAGTACTCTGTTTGCCCGATTTTTAGCCTGAATGCATTGAGCCCTAGGACGGAGGTCAGCGCTCACTAGCACTCCTAAGTCTCTCTCACGCCTAGACCTGCTTAGAAGAGTGTCATTTAAGGAGTAATTATGTGAAGGATTATTCCTACCTACACTCAAAATGCTACACTTCCCGACATTGGATTCCATCTGCCACTTCCCCGCCCAATCATATAGTCTGTCAAACTCATCCTGGAGAACGCTAGCGTCCCTGTCTGATTGGATTACTCTATCGATCTTGGTATCATCTGCGAACTTGCTGACATCACTACTAATTCCTGTGTCCAAGTCATTGATGTAAATAATAAAAAGCAGAGGACCCAGCACCGACCCTTGTGGGACTCCACTCGTAACACTGCCCCATTCAGATTTTCTACCATTGATTTGCACTCCCTGCTTCCTACCACTAAACCACGCCCTGATCCAGTTCAAAAGTTTCCCATCTACACCGTGAGCCTGTAATTTTAGTAATAGCCGGTGATGAGGAACTTTGTCGAACGCTTTACTGAAATCTAGATATTATTTAATATGTCATAGTTTTCATCTCTGTCAACCGCCTCGATCACTTTAGTGTAGAAGGACGACAGGTTAGTAAGGCAAGACCAGAGGAATATAAACAGAGGTGATAAATTATCATTATTACTTTTATTATTATTATCATTATTATCAGTATTATTATCATCATTATCATTATTATTTCATTATTATTATCATCATTGTCTTTTTACTAGTAATACTAGTATTGTTAGATTATTATTTTGAATACTTCGTCTAATGTTACTTGGGCCAGAAATTAGTAGACTATACATGTCCAGAAAAAAATAAAACTTAAAAATACATACCAATTGTTGCCCCAAAAGCTCTTGCTTCCTATGGGCTACTTGCACAACTAATCTATGTTATATCAAACAATGTATATACAAATTGCAAGTATAATAAAATGTTTCAAATGTTTATTCAAATGTTTATTCAAATGTTTCCTCCTCCTCCTCCTCCTCCTTCGCCTCCCCCTCCTCTTACTCCGAACACACCTTTCTCGCAGATGGGTGGACGCGGGGCCTGGCTGGGCTGTGACTGGCGGGCGGGCGGCGACCCAACTGAAGGGAGTCGATCACAGCAAGCGAGGCGACTGATTGGGGAGCGAGGCTGCTGATTTGCTGTTGGCGGAAAGGGAGGGGAGGGGGGAATTTGAGAGAGGAATTGAGAGAGAGAGAGAGAGAGAGAGAGAGGAGAGAGAGAGAGAGAGAGAGAGAGAGAGAGAGAGAGAGAGAGAGAGAGAGAGAGAGAGAACATAAGAACATAAGAACGTATTGAAACTATTATCACGGCCCGTAATGGTAGAGTCTTGAGAGAGACTAGCCTTCGCCAGGAGGGAAAACGGTGCTGATAACGCCGAGCTGTTTGTCTCTTGCTGAGTAAGTTATGACGCAGAACACTGCCAGCGCGACCCACTGTCTTGCTTCAGAGACAGACAGACAGACAGACAGGCAGACAGACAGACAGACCGTCATCGATAGATAGACAGACGGACAGTTAGATAGATAGATAGACATAATATCTACACGACCTCCAACTCTGATATAAGGAGAAATGAACATTACATAATATATACACAAAAATATTACGAAGACGGGTTAATGCCACTAAAAAAAACATCAGGAAAACAGACGACCACTGCTGCAAAAAAAGGAAAACAAACTGACTCCGACACACAAGAAAGGAAGAAATAGATTAATCCCATCACAAGAAAACCAGGAAAATGATTTATCAACTCCGCAACGAACAGAACAACAGGAAAACAGCCTAAATATCGCCGCTGTGAAGGAACAGAACAATAGGTAACCACGCGGCGAAGGAACAGGAAAAAGACCAACCCCGCTAACAGGCAAAATAAAGACGGAAAAACAGAAAAAAACACAAAAGAACAGGAAAAGACTAACCCCTCCCTCTAGAGTTTATCAGGGAAAGAGACGGGCGGGCGAAGATACTGAACGACGCAGGTGAACATGAATTAGGCAGGAAACAATAAGAAGTCAGCCACATATATTACATAAAGAAACGCGCAGAGTTTGAGGCACGGTGACAGACGAAAAAAAAGGAGTTGATCTACAGTTTATATAAGGAAAGGGACGGGCGGGCGAAGATACTGAACGACACATGTGAAAATGAAGGCACGAATCAATAAGTAGTCGGTCAGTCCATAAAGAAACGGGCACAGTTTGAGACACGGTGACAGATACACAAAGAGTGACAGGAAGAAACGTCCGGTGATAGGTTTGTAAGCACGATAACCTTTATCGCTACTAGGATATACCTTCTGACGATAAGAACCACCACCAAATTGACACCAACACCACCGACAACATCAACACCACCAACACCAGAGGGAGGGAGGGAGGGAGAGGGGGTAGAAGAGGAAAGGAGAGGAGGGAGAGAAGGAAGAAGGGAAGAAGAGAGAGAGAGAGAGAGATAGAGAGAGAGATAGTTCAGAAGCGGATATAAGACAGATATGGATAGGATAAAGGCTAGGAGGGGAAAGAGGAGTAGAAAGAGTAGGAGTATTAAGAGGAAGAGGAGGAGTAAGAGGAGGAGGAGGAGGGGGTATTAGAACGGGTTGGCTAGAGCTATTTTCTGCTGCACAGGTAGCCCGCCGCGCGTCTCACTCTACCCTGATTGGCCGGCTGGTTCAACTGCTCCTCCCACCTCAATGACGTCGCTCTCGCCTCGCCTCTCCTCTCCTCTCCTCTCCTCTCCGGCCCCTCTCTCTCTCTCTCTCTCTCTCTCTCTCTCTCTCTCTCTCTCTCTCTCTCTCTCTCTCTCTCTCTCTCTCTCTCTCTCTCTCTCTCTCCTTATACTACTTCGAGTAGTTATAGGTAGGGAAGGACCTTGCATATATCGTATTTATTCCTAGTTAGGTTCTGATTAAGTTCTTTGCAATCCAATGTTGTCGCTCCACAATACTACTCGTGAGCACTTGTGATTCATTCACCTTCTGCTTTCTCTGTCTTTAAAACTGTTAACTATTACATTTAAATCTCCAGCCGTATTTGTATCAACTGAGCAACTCTCAAATTCATCTCATTCATCTTAGTGAAATGAGGAAGGGAGGGAGGAAGGGTGAGGTGTGAATTTAATGTAAATGCATTTTTGTTTTCGGTGTAGAAGTAGTAGTAGTAGTAGGCCTCCTACGGTCGGAGTCGACCATGGATACTGCGCCCTAGGAGTTCGTGGTGCTGCGGTTAGAACAGTGTCGTCTTTGGCTGGTGAGTCCCATGCGGGAGTGGCAGTGTCTACCGCACACGGTGCAGATGTGGCTGGTTGCAACAAGGTCACTGTGTTTGTTTTCCTTTCGTTTGGCTCTTTTTTCGAGGGTCAGGATCGTGATCTTGTCCTCGCCTTCCTTCAGCGCTTGAGGAGCAGGCTGCGCCAGCTGCTGCGGTCAGCTGTAATGTCCTCCCATTTCTCTATGTCGATGTCCAGATCCTTCATGTCATGCTTGCAGACATCTTTGTATCGAGGCGGCCTCGAGGCCTTTTGCCAGAGGCAAGTTCACCGTAGAGGATGTCCTTGGGGATTCGACCATCCTCCATACGGCGCACGTGGCCGATCCAGCGCAGTCTGCGTTGTCTGAGCATCGTGTACATGGTGGGGAGGCCGGCGCGCTCAAGGACCTCAGTGTTGGGCACCTTGTCGCTCCAGCTGATGCCAAGGATGCGGCGGAGGCATCGCATGTGAAAACTGTTCAGCTTCCGCTCCTGCTTGGCGTATGTTGTCCATTTCGGTGTACGAATAACTATACAAAAACATAATATGACTGACAGAAATTAGTCAACATATATTTATACTTGAAAGTAGGTATACGGTCCTGAAAGTCAAGGTCAAGACCAAGATTGCCCAATCCCCATCAAACGTAGCATCCTCGTGTGTTTAGTGCATGTCATGTTCGCACAGCGCGAAAGTCACCGCCCGAAGCTCTGCGTCCCGAGCAAAATCGTTCCCGTGAAATACCGGCTGAAGAAATGGTATTGTTACGAGTGAAAAAAGATATAAACGAAATTAATTGTAAGGACACGAATAAATTAAAGCTAAACTCTAGCTGTGTTGCCTATAAAAATAAAGATGAAAAAAAAATATAGTATGTAGTTATGAAAAACCTTAACCTTAATAAATTTTGAAATCCCAAGAAAATTAATTGATAGATTGATAGTACAAATTAGTTGACAGCCAGTGTGCCTTGTGTGCACTCCTGTCTTCCTCTCCCTCTGATCATTATGTGCCTCAGTGCCCTAAGCCAGCTGGAGCGTTGTGAAGCTTCTGTCTTCACCACCACCGCTGCACCGCCTCCCCCTCCCCACCACCGCTGCACCGCCACCCCCTCACCACCACCGCTACACCGCTCCCGAATCACCACCACCGCTGCACCGCCCCCCACCCACCACCACCGCTACACCGCTCCCCCCTCACCACCACCGCTACACCGCTCCCCCCTCACCAGCACCGCTGCACCGCCCCCCCCTCACCACCCCCGCTACACCGCACCCGCTTCACCACCACCGCTGGACCGCCCCCACTCACCACCACCGCTGGACCGCCCCCCCCTCACCACCCTCGCCGGGTGGGCCCCCCGACTCCACCACCGCTGGAGCGCCCCCCCCTCACCACCACCGCTGGATCGCACCCCCTTCACCACCACCGCTGGATCGCACCCCCTCACCACCACCGCTGGACCGCCCCCCTCACATCCACCGCTGGATCGCCCTTCTCACTACCACCGCTGGATCGCCCCCTCACCACCACCGCTGGATCGCCCCCTCATCACCACCGCTGGATCGCCCCCTCACCACCACCGCTGGATCGCCCTTCACTCACTACCACCGCTGGATCACCCCCTCACCACCACCGCTGGATCGCCCCTCACCACCACCACTGGATCGCCCCTCACCACCACCGCTGGATCGCCCCCCTCACCACCACCGCTGGATCAGAACCCCTCACCACCACCGCAGGATCGCCCCCTCACCAACACCGCTGGATCGCCCCCTCACCACCACCGCTGGATCGACCCACCCTCACCACCACCGCTGGATCGCCCCCCTCACCACCACCGCTGGATCGCCCCACTCACCACCACCGCTGGATCGCCCCCCTCCTCACCACCACCGCTGGATCGCCCCAACCTCACCACCACCGCTGGATCGCCCCCACTCACCACCACCGCTGGATCGCCCCCACGCCCCACCACCGCTGGATCGCCCTCACCACCACCGCTGGATCGCCCCACTCACCACCACCGCTGGATCGCCCCAACCTCACCACCACCGCTGGATCGCCCCACTCACCACCACCGCTGGATCGCCCCACTCACCACCACCGCTGGATCGCCCCTCACCACCACCGCTGGATCGCCCTCCTCACCACCACCGCTGGACCGCCCCACCCTCACCACCACCGCTGGATCGCCCCCACTCACCACCACCGCTGGATCGCCCCCACTCACCACCACCGCTGGATCGCCCCCACTCACCACCACCGCTGGATCGCCCCAACCTCACCACCACCGCTGGATCGCCCCCTCACCACCACCGCTGGATCGCCCCACTCACCACCACCGCTGGATCGCCCACACTCACCACCACCGCTGGATCGCCCCCACTCACCACCACCGCTGGACCGCCCCTCACCACCACCGCTGGATCGCCCCCACTCACCACCACCGCTGGATCGCCCCCCCTCACCACTACCGCTGGATCGCCCCACCCTCACCACCACCGCTGGATCGCCCCCTCACCACTACCGCTGGACCGCCCCACCCTCACCACCACCGCTGGATCGCCCCCACTGCACAACCACCGCTGGATCGCCCCCACCTCACCACCACCGCGGGATCGCCCCCCCTTCACCACCACCGCTGGATCGCCCCTCACCACCACCGCTGGATCGCCCCCTCACCACCACCGCTGGATCGCCCAACCTCACCACCACCGCTGGATCGCCCCCCTCACCACCACCGCTGGACCGCCCCCCCTCACCACCACCGCTGGATCGCCCCCCCCTCACCACCACCGCTGGATCGCCCCCTAATCACCACCGCTGGATCGCCCCCTTCACCACCACCGCTGGATCGCCCCCTTCACCACCACCGCTGGATCGCCTCCCCCTCACCACCACCGCTGGATCGCCCCCTCACCACCACCGCTGGATCGCCCCCTCACCCCCACCGCTGGATCACCACCTCACCAACACCGCTGGATCGCCCCTTCACTACCACCGCTGGATCGCCCTTCTCACCACCACCGCTGGATCGCCCCCCCCTCACCACCACCGCTGGATCGCCCCAACCTCACCACCACCGCTGGATCGCCTCCCCCTCACTACCACCGCTGGATCACCCCCCTCTCACCACCACCGCTGGATCGTCCCCTCACTAACACCGCTGGATCGCCTCCCCTCACCACCACCGCTGGATCGCCCCTCACCACCATCGCTGGATCGCCCCCTCACCACAACCGCTGGATCGCCCCACCCTCACCACCACCGCTGGATCGCCCCCTCACCACCATCGCTGGATCGCCCTCCTCACCACCACCGCTGGATCGCCCCCTCACTACCACCGCTGGATCGCCTCCCCCTCACCACCACCGCTGGATCGCCCCCCCTCACCACCACCGCTGGATCGCCCTTCTCTCACTACCACCGCTGGATCGCCCCCCCCTCACCACCACCGCTGGATCGCCCCCCCCTCACCACAACCGCTGGATCGCCCCCCCCCTCACTACCACCGTTGGATCGCAGTGAACAGCAGACTTGCTGAGCACTGCGGGCGCAATGGGTGGCTGTTCGTCGACAATTGGGACCTCTTCTTTGGCAACGACGCCCTCTACGCCCGTGACGGGATACACTTGACGTTCAAGGGTGTTGAGGCTCTCTCAGATTCCTTCAGCGAGCACTTGGTACCCTGAGGGATTTTTAGTATAGGCGAGGGGAGGAGTAATGGGAGCAATGGGAGGAGTAATGGGAGGGGACATCTAGCTCATAATATAACCAGGCAGCTTAGAAGTAATTCTAGGGGAGTAACAGAGGACGGGCTAAGAATCTTCTATACTAACAGCAGGAGCCTCAGAAACAAGATAGACTTACTAAGGGGTGAAGCTTGTTCAGAAAATTTTGACATAATAGCGATCACTGAGACATGGATAGACACTGCTAATAGAAATTTTAGATCAGAATTTGAAATAACGGGTTATTAGATGTTTCACAAAGACAGAAGGGGCAGAAAGGGAGGTGGAGTTGCGCTATATGTTAAAGACTCACTTAAATGTTTAGTTAACAACTCAGTCAAAACTAACATGGATTCAGAATCAGTTTGGGTGGACGTTTACAAAGGGAAAGAAAAACTAACTCTAGGAGTTATATACAGGCCACCCAACCTTAACAGGCAGGACACGAGTATATTACTACAGGAGATTGGCAGGGCGAGTATGAGTAGAAATGTCTGCGTAATGGGGGACTTTAATTATAGGAATATAGACTGGGAAGATCTAGTGGGTGACCTGGAAGCCGAGGACTTTCTTGAAGTTATACAAGATAATTTCCTTAAGCAGGTAGTTACTGAGCCTACCAGAGG
>NW_026111708.1:0-45000 GCF_024679095.1 Eriocheir sinensis
AATAATCAAGGGGGGTGACCAAAAAGATAAGGGTGAGAGGAAAAAATACTTAAGAGGGGTGACTAAAAAAATAAGGGGACTGAGAAAAAAATAAAGGATGAAAGAAGAAAATAAGGAGAAAGATAAAAAAGATGGGAGAAAAAAATTAAGGGGTGACCAAAAAATTCTTCAGCAGGTGGAGGCAACAAAAGGAGAGAAGAGAGCACAAAGGACACCCCGCCCTTAGCCCCTTGCCCTTGTGTGTGTGTCTGTAGAGGCAGCGAATAGAAGGTGGCTATGCAATGGGCACACTCTCTCTCTGCTCTGTCGTGAGAGAGAGAGAGAGAGAGAGAGAGAGAGAGAGAGAGAGAGAGAGAGAGAGAGAGAGAGAGAGAGAGAGAGAGAGAGAGAGAGAGAGAGAGAGAGAGAGAGAGAGAGAGAGAGAGAGAGAGAGAGAGAGAGAGAGAGTAAAGAAAAAGTGATTAGTTACACCACGTTAGCTTACTCTTACGCCTTGATTTACGATTCAACATAGGGCGCCCTTAAGGGGAAGTAGAAACAACAGTAGTAGCAGTAGTAGTAGTAGTAGTAGTAGTAGTAGTAGTAGTAGTAGTAGTAGTAGTAACACAAACACACACACAAGAGCAGATTGTTACTTTTCTAGCCACGGTTTCTCTTCGCCCTCGTTTTCATGTGCTCCGTGTCCTCACCATCGTCAACCTCACCACCACCAGCTGTTCGCGAGCGTGTGGGAGGCGGGCGCAAAAACACAACACAACACTCGCTCGCCGCCTCCGCCGTCACTACAGCTTCTCGCGTTACCCAAACAATCACAGCTCACAAACCTCCTCCTCTTTCTCCTCCATACACTCCTTCCCTGCTCCCTTCCTTCCTTCAGTCTCCTCCTCCTCCTTCTCCTTCTGCAGTAATCCACGTGGGAGGGAGTTCACTCACTATTTCAGCTTACACTCACGCACACTGACAGCTTTCGCCTAGACGGGAAGCCACCGAGCTCACTGAGGCGAAGAAACAAACATAATCACCATAATTAGAGCAGATTATAAACCCTCAGTCTCCTCGATCACCCTCCTTCCCCTCCACGGATGCTGCGGCGAGGCTGGCAGCGAGTAAAGGTCCCAGGCTGGCCGCGGCGGGCACTGAGGACTGAGTGAGGCAGGTGGGCGAGGCAGGTGAGGGCTCGGAAAGGCGGTGCCCACGTGGTAGAGTAGGGCACCTGACCATCTACCGCCAGAGGGTGACTATGCTAGAAATGACTAACCTGTACGAATTATCTAGCAATGGGTGAGGCTCGTGGGAGAGGCGGTTAGATGAGACATAGAGAGGGAGGAGTTTATGAGTTAGTATGGCACTATATCATCTAACACCAGAGGGATAACTATACTGGAGCTGCTTAACCTATACGATTTATCTACTAATGGATGAAGCAGATGGATGAGGCTGGTGGATGAGGCTGGTGGATGAGGCAAAGAGAGGGAGGAGTTTATGAGTTAGTATGGCACTATATCATCTAACACCAGAGGGATAACTATACTGGAGCTGCTTAACCTATACGATTTATCTACTAATGGATGAAGCAGATGGATGAGGCTGGTGGATGAGGCAAAGAGAGGGAGGAGTTTATGAGTTAGTATGGCACTATATCATCTAACACCAGAGGGATAACTATACTGGAGCTGCTTAACCTATACGATTTATCTACTAATGGATGAAGCAGGTGGATGAGGCTCGTGGGAGAGGCGGTTAGATGAGACATAGAGAGGGAGGAGTTTATGAGTTAGTATGGCACTATATCATCTAACACCAGAGGGATAACTATACTGGAGCTGCTTAACCTATACGATTTATCTACTAATGGATGAGGCAGGTGGATGAGCTTGGTGGATGAGACAGGTAAGTTACGAGAGGAGTGGGAGTAGTCCATGTGGTAGTTTTGCATTTGACCAACCACCACCAAAGGGATGACGACCACCTTGCCCCCCACGATCTCGACCCGCCCCCCACCCCTCCACCACTAGCCACCACCAACAGAGACACCGCCGCGCTGGGTGGAGTCACAACAACACTTCGGAAACCCGTTCTTCGAGGCAGCCCGCGTCAAGCCCTTCCCTGCCCTGCCTGTCCCTTCCCGGCCCTTCCCTTTCCTGTCTTCTTCCGCCTGACTTCTGTGCCTTACGTGTTGACCAAGTCTCTGGTTCCCGCGCGCCCACGCAGATGTTCCCAGGCTGGACTCTCTCTCTCTCTCTCAACTGTGAAAGACGAACCAATAATGTGAGAGAGAGAGAGAGAGAGAGAGAGAGAGAGAGAGAGAGAGAGAGAGAGAGAGAGAGAGAGAGAGAGAGAGAGAGAGAGAGAGAGAGAGAGAGAGAGAGAGAGAGAGAGAGAGAGAGAGAGAGAGAGAGAGACAGACACACACACACACACACACACACACACACACACACACACACACACACACAGGCAAGAAGAAGGGTGTGCACCAGAATTAGGCGACGCAGGAATGCTCACTTCGCCTCTACATAAGGATAAACGCGATGAGGGTTGCCACATGTTAAGCCGCACGCCACGATGCTCTTTTTTTTTTTTCATGCCGCAAATCAACAAGTAAAATGAAGCGGAAAAAGAGTGTGAGTGAGCGAGCGAGAGAGAAAGATACTTTAAAATTATAAACGCACAAACTACCTTTTTTTTTGTTTGTTTATTGAGTGACGCATTACTAGGATGAAAGAGAGTAAGATAAAAAAAAATAAACGTTATTCACAGAAAGCTCAACACAACACCATTATCAACAAAACGAATAATAACAAAAACAAAACACAGTCGCTTTTGTTACATATAGACGAATAAAACACCATCGGCATGATCTTGTGTTTACGATGTTCTTTTGTTTAATACGGTTTACGATCTTCTGTAATAATATGATAGAAGAATGAACCACGATATGTGTGATCTTGTGTTTGCTTCGGTGTTGCCTCTAGGAACTATCTGATGGCGCGTCTTGTATAGCGAAGAGATGATTGGGTTCAAAGGATTTACACGTTTGCTTTTTCTCTGCGCCAATCACAAACGTCGATAAGGGACTAAACGGATGACGTCTTAAAACAAAGCTAACTGACAGGTCTCGAGAATAAACATCACACACGTGTTTCGTAAATCCATGAACAAGATGATGGGAGAGCTTGGCCGAGACTTGGAATAGAGAAAAAAAAAATAGAGGAAAATACTCAGAATATAAAGAGAGTTTCAGAGCGAGGAGAATATATATTTATGTGAGAGGCTTAGCGTGTTTAGCATTAAAGAGAAAGTACAAAGAGAGTATTAAGGAGGAGTAAACTAGAGCCAGCGAGCATTATAATCAAACTTCAAGGATTAAGAAATAAAAGTAGAATGATTCAGCATTAAGAAGCAAAAGCGAAGAAAAAGAAAAAGAATAAGAGAAATTGATGAAAAAAAGACAATGAGGAGACTGATTTGCTACTGTGCTGAGTCGGTGCCGCGTTTACTGAGACCTGCTGCGCCTGATAATGTTGTTGTTGCTATCCTGATTGTGTTCCTCATTGCTGGTCACCGAGGCCATTGTCGCTGTAATCACCGCCATTTCGCCACGTGCTGACCCTCGCAGGAGTCAGCACGTTGGTTCATCTTCTATCAATCATCTCACGGAATAACACTACCAACATCAGACTTACTACTACCTACTAAGTCACCTTCGTTCTTGGTTTTTCTTTATCGTTTTGCCCTTGAGCTGCTCTCTTTACTGCAAAACATGGTAGTTGTTATCGAGTGAAATATCAGCTTATAACGGCAGCTTCTAATAGTTTTTCTTCTTTCTTGAATTCCACTTACTTCACTTTCTCTCCATAACTTTTAACTTGAACTATGTGCTATACTCAATGGTGCCAGACTCCCCTACCCAGCTTCTTGTATATATCAATTTCCAACCTAAAAACTCTCTCCTGGGCCACAAAAGCGAGATTAATTTATAGTTAGCATTACAAAAGTTAATTTCAGATGTGTTTTGGGGATAGTTAAGTGTCAGAAGCTGGTAAATAGGAGACTCAGTGGACACCAATCTGGCAACGGTGGCTATACTAAATAACTTCTCCCATTACTGCTATAGACCAGTACCTATCACAGTTGTTATTTCCTTAAACACTCTTATACCACCACCACCACCACCGCCACCACTTGAAAAATCACCATCACCACCACCACCAACAACAATAACAATACCTCACCGGCACCACACCTCCACCTCCGCCTGCACTATCACCACCACTAAAACAGCCTCACCATCACTATCATCATCTCCACTACTACTAACTCCCTCCACCGCCGCCACCACCTTCACCACCACCCACCACCACCACCCACCACCACCTCCGCAAAATCTTGACACCCGTATCGTATCATTTTCTTCTTATGTGGTTAATTTTCTTCGGCTTCTTCTTCCTCTTCCTCTTCTTCCTCCTCCTCGCAGAAGAAAGAAAAAAACAACAACAACAAGAAAGTCACACAAAGGAAGCCGACAAGCCACAACAGCAATCGGAGGAAGAGGAGGAGGAAGAAGAAGAGGAGGAGGAAGAAGAAGGAGGTCGAAAAATTGTTACTGCAGAATTTATTTATTTTCCCGGAACTTGTCATTATTTTTCTCTTTTATTTTAGCCGCCACATGCTTGCTTTGAGAAGGAGTATAGTAGTAGTAGTAGTAGTAGTAGTAGTAGTAGTAGTAGTAGTAGTAGTAGCAGAAGGGAGTGAAAGAGACAGAAGACACGCATACAGCTAGATAGACAGGTAAGCACAGACAGACAAACAGACAAACAGATAACACAACAACCACAGACGAAGGGACAAAACAATCACCTTAGAGCATTAACTACTGACGGGGAGAGACGCGAAGTGGGTCAGTTGTCAGAGGAGGAAGAGGAAAAGGAAGAGGAGAAGGGAGGAAGGAGAGGAGGTGGGTGTTCTGGTGGTCTCTTCTTCCTGCCCTCACCCCCCACCCGCACCGCCCCCGCGCCGCCCATGCCACCGTCTGACTCACTGACTGTTGCCTAATTACTGTGGTCGGGAGGTGATCACATGGAGAGCCTTACTGCCATGTTCCGCCCCTATCTCCAACCCTTTATCTCCCTCGCCTTGCATGGGCACACACACACACACACACACACACACACACACACACACACACACACACACACACACACAACTAGAAAACGACACCCTGCAGAACTAGGCAAGGAGAAGGAGACAAAAGAGGAGGAGGGAGAGAGGGAGATAAAAAAGAAAGGTGTCACGCCACAGATGCCGATAGCGAGAATATGATCGAGAGCTTAAGATGATCTGACAAGATGCTGTTGGTGGTTGCTGCGGTGAGGAGGGATGCGAGGGGAAGGTGACGGGGTGATAATGAGGGTCAGAAGAGAAGGGACAGGGTGCGAGGGAGGCTTCTACTACTGCTGCTGATGATGGTAGTGATAGGAAGGGATATATGCGAGGGAGAATGAGGGAGACTAAGTGATGGGAAGGTCAGTGGTGGGAGAAGGGACACGATGATAGTAAGACACTCATGGGGCATTAGAGAGAGAGAGAGAGAGAGAGAGAGAGAGAGAGAGAGAGAGAGAGAGAGAGAGAGAGAGAGAGAGAGAGAGAGAGAGAGAGAGAGAGAGAGAGAGAGAGAGAGAGAGAGAGAGAGAGAGAGAGAGAGAGAGAGAGAGAGAGAGAGAGAGAGAGAGAGAGAGAGAGAGAGAGAGAGAGAGAGAGAGAGAGAGAGAGAGAGAGAGAGAGAGAGAGAGAGAGAGAGAGAGAGAGAGAGAGAGAGAGAGAGAGAAAGAGAGAGAGAGAGAGAGAGAGAGAGAGAGAGAGAGAGAGAGAGAGAGAGAGAGAGAGAGAGAGAGAGAGAGAGAGAGAGAGAGAGAGAGAGAGAGAGAGAGAGAGAGAGAGAGAGAGAGAGAGAGAGAGAAGAGAGAGAGGGGGAGAGGGGGGTCAGTGGCTCACGGGTCTGGACTTGTCTTTCTCGTCAACTTTTTTTTATTCACTTCCATTGCGAAAAATCGTGATTATTAAGCTTGTTTTTATATCTCTTTAATTTTGAGTCTGTTTTTGTTTTAATTGTTTTCCTCGTGCGACTTTTTTTTATTTCCCTCTTCTTCTTCTTCTTCTTCTTCTTCGTCGAGCAAGAGTACCGTGAATCGTATTTGAGGTGTCATAAAACAAACGTTAACATTAATAATAAAACAAAAAGTACAGACGCTTGGATTTGTGGTCTTACGCGAATCTTTATGAGTGATGCTTTTCTGACGTTAAAAATATATGGATCAATTCTCCGCCGTTTCTTTTAGCAGACCTTGGTGTATTTCGTTATATCACGTCTCGAGCCATGTGTTGGGGTTACGTCATCGTTGTGGCGCGGTTTATGCAACAATTTTATCACCGCTATAACCCAAACAACGATCGCAAACACCACAACCTCCAAATCCACACTTTTACCCTCGCAACCATCACCAGCCTCTTCTTTTTTATCTCCCTTTACCATTAACAACACCAATCTCAGGTTCACCAGTACCCTTTCTCTCACTCTCACCTAAACAGTACCATCACCATTCCCCTCAATACACCATTCCTACCACCATAGACACACTAGCACACAACCACCACCATCATCACTACCACAACCAACACTATCCTCATTTTTTCAATTTCAACAGTACTCTTCCTCTCACCCTGCTCTAAAGATTACCCTCACCATCTCCTACACACACACCATCACGAGCACAAACACACACACTCCCACACAAACAGTATCCTCACCATCCCTTACACACACCACCACCACGGCAACCACACAAACACACTACCACACATCCGCAACACAACGAGACCCACACACCAGCGCAGAGGAACAGCTGCCACCGGACATCAAGTGCACGCGTCCAGAGTATCACAGCGTCAGCGAGGACAATTATGCAGCAAAGAGGCACCGGGGAAGGAGAGAGCGCACAGCGGGTACCCACACACAGGAGGCAGAGGAGGAGCGCACGCGAGGTCCCGGAGGCGGCGGCGCGTGCTCGGTTAGACCACACGCGTCCACGCTCCCAAACAGGCCGCGGGTCACAAGGGAACTGTGGGAGAGAGCCGGTAGTGGCCCTCCCCCGCACCTCCGCCTGACTCCTCCCCGCCCCCGCTCTCGGCTGTGGGGGCGGCCGAGGAGCTTGATTTCAAAGGTCGTCGACGTACATGTGAGAATGTGTCATTGGGCGTCACGAACTTACGAGCCGATCCTGTGATGCCATGTATATATTGGTGTGTCCTGATGTGTTTCTTCAGGCCCAGGGTGCATGAGGGTAAAGGAGAGGAAGGGGAGGGAAGTGTGAGGGTGGGGGTGAAGGAGGGTAAGGGTAAGGGTGAGGGTGGGGGAGGGAAGGGTGATGGCGAGGGTGAAGGAGGGAGGGAGGGAGGGAGGGAGGGTAGGTTGGAGGGAAGGAGAAAAGGATGTTGTGACGTGATGTGAGATTGCGTGACCTTGAGTTAAGCGTCGCGATTCTGAGGCCAAGGTCGAGTGTGAGTGTTGTTGTTATTTTTGTTATTGATATTGCTGCTGTCGTAGCTGCCACTGTTCTTACTAGTGTTACATGCGCACTTTTCCTCCTGCATCATATTTGTTAATACACACACACACACACACACACACACACACACACACACACACACACACACACACACACACACACACACTCACACAAACACACACAGAAAATCACATATAAGTCTATCACTTCCTCGTATGACAACAACAAATAATAACCAACAATAGACTGCAACATACGCCAACTCATCACCACCACCACCACCACCATCACTACCACCACCACTCCCACTACCACCATGAGAGAGGGGTAGGCGAAAAAGAAAGATGACAACGAATGTGAAGACGAAGAAAAGGAAGACAAGGAAGAGGAAGGGGCGGAGGAAGATGTCCCTTTTATTTTTTGCATCTTTCCCTGTTTTCCTTTGTAGCCTTCGATCCGTCTCTCATAAAAAAATATCCACTCTATATCTAATTTTCACCTTCAGGCCTCCCTCATATTTCCTTTATTCTGCCTCACCTCATTCTTATAATCATGTACCTACCTCACCCCTCACATTACCCCCTCTCCCGGCCTCACTCGGCTCCTCCTCAAGGCCTCACTTCCAGCCTCCTCTCACCTCACCTCACCCAAAGTTTTAGGAGCCTGCCTCACACCGACTCCTCCCTGTTGCACCCTAATTCAGCTACTGTCCTTCCTTCCTTTCATTCAGACCCCTCTCTCCTTGCCTTCCACTCCCTCCCTCACTACCTTCCCCTTTCCCCCTCCCTGCCTCCCCTCTCCCTCCCTCCCTCCCCCTCTCAAGCCAAACACAAACACTTTCCCTCATATGTATTTGTTTTTTCCTCGCCCTCATTTGAATACCGCCGCCGAGAACGCAAAACAGTAAACACAGGATAAAGCAAAAACACACGCGGACCAATTTGCATTCACTCTTCGCACATCCGCTCAGCAATGGACGAAGAGGCGCTACTTAACATATCCCAAAGCAACCACCTCATCTCTCGCCTCCACACACACACACACACACACACATACACACACACACGGACAGCAGTTTCCCCGTCAGTCCGTCCGCCCGTCCGTACATGATTCAACATTATGTATATTGGGATAAACACGAAGGAACCTGCGGCGGACCTACAAGCACAGGAGAAAGAATATTTGCTTAAACTCACCAGCCACGCCATGCCGACTGACCCCGCGGACGCCCACTACCGACCGACCAGCACGCCGACCGACTGATCTTTTTTCCCTCTCTTTTGCGCTTCTTCGCTCCTCTGGAAAAGAAGAGAAAATATGGTTCAGAACGACGTGCAGCGAACTTAGATATTTACACACAAACTAGACTGAAAATATATAAATAAATGATAAAATATACGATTCAGGACCACTTTCAGAAAACTTATATTTCAACATTGACTAAAACAAAAAAATATAGGAATAACTGGCAATAAAATACGATTCAGAACTATTAGAGAAAACTTAAACAACGCAACCCAAACTACAGTGAAAAAAATATACTGATAAATAAATAAATAAATAAAAACCACTAGCAGAAAACTTCAATATTTCAACACAAACTAAACGGGAAAAAATAAATAAGTGCAAAAGACGATAATTAGGAAAGCAGCGGCAGGAAAAAAATAATGACGACCTTTTCCTTGCCACACAGAACTCGTCTCATTTTCCAGAAACAATAATGCCTTTTCAAACACTTCCTTATGAAAGACAGCTCTCCAACTGACCTCCTGCCCCTTCAACCTTCTCCTGCCCCTTCTACGACCCTTTCTCCTTCTCTCCTCCACGTCCTTTCTCCGTTCCCCCTTTCTTATCTCTCGTCTCCCCCCGCCTCCCTTGCTCGCTCTCTCTTTTTCCCTTGTTATGAAGACTAACGCGTCTGCTAAATTTGTTGTTTTAGACTTTCCAACTTCCTTCCTTCTTGGCTTCTCCACATCCTTCCTGCCTTGCATTATCCCCTAAGTCTTTCTCCTCCCTTGACCCCTTAACTTACCTCCTTTCATCCCTCATCTCCCTCCCTGCCTCCCTCCCTTGCTCAGCCTCCCTTTATGAAAACTAATACACCAGCTGTTGCTTCTCTTCTATTTCTACGCCTTCTGTATCCACTCTTTCTTGTCCTATTCTCCACCTCTTTTACCCTACATACTTAAACCTCATGATTCACTCTCTTCCACTTTCATTTTTCCTTGCTCCTATTCCTTCAGCCCTCTCATATGTCTCCCTTGCGGCTTTTCTCTTCCCTCCCCTTCTACTCCCTCCAAAACCACTCTTCCTTACTCTTTCTTCACCCCCTTCCACTTCCCTTCTCCCCTTGCTCTTATTCTTTCACTCTTCTCCTATGCCTACCTTCCAACCCCATACTCCAACCCCTTCTTCGGCCCAGCGGGATTGTGCCCTGACCGTGTTGACTCAGTACCTGCATTCGGGGAGCCTCGCCTGGCCGCCGCCCGCCCCGTGTTGACCTCTGGAAACGTTTATTTTACTGAGTCAACGCGAGGCTCCCCAACAAGGCTCAGGCTACGGTGTTATGGCCGCCCAGGGACCCACAGACGACGGTGGTACAGGGAGGAGGGAGGAGAGGGAGGGAAGAGATGGGATAGTGACAGAACGAGGAAGTGAAAGGAAAAGAACGAAGGATAAAGAAAGGAGACAACGTATAGAAAGGGAAAGAAGGAATAGAGGACTGACGATGTGAAATAAAGATGAGAAAACCGATGTCGAAAAAAATAAATGCATAGATAGAGAGAAAGAAAATGCGAAAGAGCGAGAGAGAAGAGAAAGAGAGTTGGAGGAGAGGAGGAATTCGTGCTGATAAGATGGATGAGGCGAAGGAGACAGCGAGGGACGAAGGATACGGGCGGCGGGAGATCCTTGGGACGCGGGACACTTAGGAATCCAAGGGTCAGGAGGATAAGGAACTCTCTAAAGGATTCCAGGACCAGGGACGCTTGAGAACCTAGGATTTAGTACTCTTTAGGATTCCCCTCGAAAAGATTCAGATACTTATGGAATTTTAACTCGTTACTGTCCCCCCTTAAGCACCCCCTCCTCCTCCTCCTCCTCCTCCTCCTCCTCCCCCTCGTCCTCCTCCTTCATGGCCCCTAACTTCCGTTCCTCCTCTAAGCTCCCTACGCCCTTAGTCTGATCCCTAAATGGTCCTTCGGCGTCCTTTGTAGGTAGGATCACGACTCACATCCACTCATCCACCCGTGATACCCTCCCTCACACATCCTCCTCACCCATCCTCACCCACGCTCTCGTCCACACCCCAATCACCTTACGACCCATCCTAATACCCACTGGCTTATTATTCAACCCCTAATGACGTCTTTCTCAACCCCTTCAACCTCATACAACAGCACAATATCTTTTCTGAACCCTCATGTAACCCAAAAATTATGCTGTCTTTCTATATTAATCACTTAACAACCTCTTTCGCAATCACTCATAAAACCTTTAATGATGATTTTATCTGTATCATTCCCACCTCCCAGAACGGAATACCATCTTTCTCAACCTCTCCAACCTCCCACAACAAAAAAAATATGCTTTCTCTACAACGTTTTACCAAAAATCTATTTATCAGTCACCCACAACATGAAGCGGCACTCCCCCACAATCTCCCACACTAGGCAAAGCATCACAACCCTTTCGTCAGGTTCTAAGGTTCAACATAAGATAGTAGCGCTTCGAGATGCGTGTGGCCTTTCATTTAATAGATTTGATCAGACCTTGAGACTGACCAACCTTCGCCTAGCAAGATGCAAAGAAACCCTTGAACATACAAAAGAAGGAAAGTCTCTGGGATATCTTTAGCCGTTCTGAGGCCATTTTTGTTTTATTATGGGGCGAGTCTAGACCAAATGACATCTCTTTAAAGCAACATAAAACTACTTCTGCCTGACTAACCGCAATATTACCACTCTCTGCTGGAGATGTTTAAAGATACCTAATCGCGCTCCTGGCAATAAACACAACATTAAGAAGCAAATATAGACCACAGGACATATCTACAAAACGTTAAACTGGTTCTGCTTACCGGCCTAAACAACACAATAAACTCCTAGAGATATTTAAATGATCTAATTGTTCTCTCTGCTATAAACACATCATCAAATCTTTACCTTGAATGTGTTTACCTTTTGTGAGTTAATGAGGCAATCTAGCTGCTACTTGCCTTGAAATTTAGACCTGAGAGAATAACTTAAGTGTGTTTATAAAGGCATATACACCTGTGCTTAAAGTAATACACGTCACCTTTCGTCTATGGATCAGCTAGTAAGTTAGAAGGTAGCAATAGGCAGGTAGTGAGTTAGTAGTAGGTAATTAGTTAGTAAGTTAGTAATTAAGAACATAACCTGGTATTCATTAGGGGAAGTATATAATGAGGTAATGCCCCACTAATTGTAAAGTATCAACCAGTATATATCTTAATGCTCTCTCTCTCTCTCATTCCCATATATAACCAACAAAAAATAGGCAAAAAAAAGACCGACAGAAAGATAAAAGAAAAACATCCTGCCCGAATAAGGCGTCAAAACGAGGTGAGAGAGAGAGAGAGAGAGAGAGAGAGAGAGAGAGAGAGAGAGAGAGAGAGAGAGAGAGAGAGAGAGAGAGAGAGAGAGATAGAGAGAGAGAGAGAGAGAGAGAGAGAGAGAGAGAGAGAGAGAGAGAGAGAGAGAGAGAGAGAGAGAGAGAGAGAGAGAGAGAGAGAGAGAGAGAGAGAGAATGTTAACCTTTTTGTTAGCTGTTTTTTTTGTGTTTTTGATTAAGGCGCGAACTGTTATCTCACTTGAGGTCCGGTATACCGTTGCCTGCTTCACAAGTTGATTGTAGTAAGGTGAGATAACACAATAGCCTTTTTAGTTAAGTGATGTGTGGCCGAGCGGTAGCCGCTATAAGTTCACTTAGTTCACTTTAGTTCTCTCTCTCAGGTTGATACAAATACCAAATGTATTTTAACTATATTAACAGTTGTACTACATAAGGTTTACAGTTTACGTGAGCGAGACGCACGAAATCAGAGACAGCACCGCTGCAGGGCGCGGGCGGCAGAGCACCGCTCGCCTGCCCGTCACCCGTCTTCTCCTCTCTCCGCGTTGTTCGCCCGTTTATTTGCTTGTAGATCGTCCGGAAGGTGGGGCTTCCGGTTGATGACTGCTAATGAAAGTCATCATTTGCTGATCCTAGTGTCAGTTCATCACAGCTTCCCACGGCCAAAAGCACGACGTGTTGTTAGACATCCTGTTGTGCGACACCGACCGGGTGTCGCCACACGTACAGTCATACATACACATGTACATTATAATATACACATTACATCGCTCGGTTCTCTAAAAGTCGCGACCTCGCGACTCACCCGACCTTTAAAAGCAGTGTACCTACCCATGTTACAGTCGCACAATGTGTACTAGTTAAACGAGGTCCTGTTATTGCTTAAAAAAAATATATATACAAGTCAGAGCCCGCCTAACTATACAGCATCGGGAAATGCCAATGATAATAAAAATAATCATGGAAGTAACAAGAAATGGGCAAAGTACATACAGGGCGAGGTAAACAGGGCTAGAGTCGTGGACATGGAAGCTCAGTACTATTCCGAGAAAAACAAAATAGCTCGAAAATTATTTACATGATACATCCTAGTAAAAATTAAATTGACTAAACTGTCATTAGGATACATGGTAATGGAGCTATTTGGAATAGTAAAAGAAAAGAACAATCCTTGAAGAAGATCTGCTACACACTGAACCTTCGAGTCACACCTGGACACAAAACTGTCGCAGAAAACACTCATCCGTTGCGTGACAATTAATTGCCAGTGTCGTTACCTCGGCACGCCTTCGAGACGGGTGGGGCTTACAACAATAGATAAGGTTGTGTGAAAGAGGTAATGTTATCCGTAGAGTCTCCTAATAGTTACAATGTGATAACAAGGACAAGTCTGGAGAACCTTAGAAGCATCGGCAGTCAGCACCACTAACTCCTAATACTCCGTTTTACGGGTCTACAGTACTATAAAAGAAAATCCTGTCACTAAGTTGTGAAGTCACTGTTATAACAAATCTCACAGAAATATATAATTCCAGCATAATTGATTAAAGTAATTCCAGCATTAATAAACATCAAATGACAAAGACAAATTTCCACCTATCCCTCGATCGTAACGAACGTGGATGACTGACATCTGTGACAAAATAATTCCCGTAACGGGTAACAGTGGTATGTCAAGTAAGGGTAAGTAAGACTTGTCTGCTTACTCAAAGCTTACAGATATTCACATGCTGGTTACGATAAAGTTAGGGACAGCATCTGCTCAAGTTAAGTCTGTCAGTGCAGAGGAAAAGTCTGTTTTAAGCAGAAGCACATGAGGTTAAATTGTACCTATCCCTATGTTAGTCTACACCTCGGTTATTACGGCTCCAATTAAATTAAGAAGACTGACTGCCTTGCATCAACTCAGCAATAAAATAAAATAGTGGGTTAGAGTGAAAGTATTACTCAAGCACTCCCCTTCTCGCATGAAAGATGCAGGCAAAAGCCTAGGAACCAAACATAAATTAGTAGATGCGAGGATGCAGGTTATAGTCGTGTGGTGGAAAGATACACAAAGCAGCGTCAGGCTGAACCTCAAGCCGGCGCTAGTCTTCGGAGACGATCACTATGCACCATTCTGTGCAAAAAAAGATCATAAAAGCTCATATTTCCGTCCACCTATTTATCTGACTATTTCTACCTAAACTACGGGTAAAAGAACACACCAAGGAATTTTTGACTACCGCTGGTGACGCCCAAAAAGGTTTAGGTCAGAGGGTCGAAGGCCCCTCTTCCCGACGAACGTATCGACGGCAAAAGAAGCTTCAAAAAGGACCCAAATTTACTTTAAATGCCATAAAAGTTGGCTGATAAAACCGTGTAGGTTGCCAGTGGGGCTGTAGTCAAGGGATACTGCACTCCTTCGAAGAGGAACTTTAAGGACAATCATGTACACAAGGAACTCTAGTAATAATCTAGCATTAGCTACAGAAATGGTTTCTCCATCTGTCTAGTTTCCCTGTTTAAAACACGAGATCAAATCAGTAGATAGCCTATAGGCGTCCACTGGCCTATTAAAAAGGCCACTCGTTTGCACAATGTCCACAGCAAAATATATACCCTTTACGAGGCTGTGTTGCCCATCTTCCCCAAATGTTTCAAGAAAAAGTGACCGAAACGCATCATAATCCTTCCGTCCAGTGAACGCGCTCCTGTTTATGAGGGCCCTGCGCCCGTTCCCGGGATTGACCTTCGAGCGGCTGAGAGATATTTAATCTCCCGGATTTGACACGAATGAAATGTCCATGACAATCTCACTTTGAAACAAGAAGTCCCTGGCCGAATAATCTGCCTCCCTTGCTACCCTGCGAAAGGCCTAACTGCTGTTGCTGTTAGTGGGTGATTAGAGGCAGAAGCCATTGTGGGATTAGTAAGGTAAGTAAATACCTCTTGGTTGCTCATGCAGCGTAGAAGAAGGAGGAGGCACCCTTTGAAGACTGCTACAACTCCTTACATGAGAACAGATACCGTTATCCTTGTCGGCACTGTTCTTTCTCTCTACCCACCCCTCATAGTCCTCTGGTCAGGTTTCTCTGCCATTAAAAAGAGTTACTAGTAAAATGAGAAGTAAAATGGTAAAAGAAAAAAAAATATTGCTGCAAAAATAATTAAAGTAATAATCATTCACCGCTAAGTATGTGCTCACTCCTCCCCGATGCTTTTAAAATGCATAATAAAAGAGGAAAAAAAGAATAATGAGTGAGGCTTAGCAAGACATAACTTCTCCACTGTGCAATAAAACACACAAAAGAAAGGAGAAAAGAAAATGAGTGATTATACATGAAATGCGTAACCATGTTACTCAAGAAAAATATTAAACATCCACACGCCAGAAAAATCAACAGCTGAAAAATCTAATAGATTAGATACGGCCCCACACGCCTAAACACGTGAACATAATAATAGTAATTCACCTGAAATAATGTTACAAGTGGTGTAATTACTGAAACCGTATCAATGAGTGTCAGCTATAATGTGTTAAAAACCTCGAAGACCGCAACTCGATCCCCACATACTCATCACGCACGCGTCCTTCGCCTCGCCGGTGGCAAGGGCAGGGATGCAGGGGTGGCAGGTGCCGTCCCCGTCTGGTAGCGGTGGGAGAGGCGGCGGGCAGACAATACGCCCACCAGTCACCCTCAAAGGTCCGAGTTGCCTGGCGAAGATATGCGCACCTACGACGAGTTGTGTCAGGAAGAAACAATGCCTGGACACCTCAGGAAACTTGGTTGTGTGGAGGTGAGAGGCGGGCGCGGGCTGTGTGGAGGTGCAGGGGGGCGGCGTGTGCTCTCGGGTGCGGCTGTGTGCTGACTCGACTCACTGGGGCAGGAAAAGCCGCGCGCTGATGTCAGCGTATGCTTGCTGTGTCCGATACCGTTCACTGCCCCCACACTATTTTTTATCCCACCGCTGCCACCATTTTTGTTAACCTTTTTGTTAGCTGTTTTTTTTGTGTGTTTTTGATTAAGGCGCGAACTGTTATCTCACTTGAGGTCCGGTATACCGTTGCCTGCTTCACAAGTTGATTGTAGTAAGGTGAGATAACACAATAGCCTTTTTAGTTAAGTGATGTGTGGCCGAGCGGTAGCCGTTATAAGTTCACTTTAGTTCACTTTAGTTCTCTCTCTCAGGTTGATACAAATACCAAATGTATTTTAACTATATTAACAGTTGTACTACATAAGGTTTACAGTTTACGTGAGCGAGACGCACGAAATCAGAGACAGCCACACCGCTGCAGGGCGCGGGGCGGCAGAGCACCGCTCGCCTGCCCGTCACCCGTCTTCTCTCCTCTCTCCGCGTTGTTCGCCCGTTTTATTTGCTTGTAGTTCGTCCGGAAGGGTGGGGCTTCCGGTTGATGACTGTTGATGAAAGTCATCATTTGCTGATCCTAGTGTCAGTTCATCACAGCTTCCCACGGCCAAAAGCACGTGTTGTTAGACATCCTGTTGTGCGACACCGACCGGGTGTCGCCACACGTACAGTCATACATACACATGTACATTATAATATACACATTACAGATAGAGAGAGAGAGAGAGAGAGAGAGAGAGAGAGAGAGTGAGACGTGACGGGATGATGTTGTCCTTGTTGATAACGCGGTCAGGCTCTCTCTCCAGGACCTTATTGGTGGCTAATCTTCGGCGCAGTAAGTGGTAGTCTTAATTTATCAGACGTTTATTGCGCGTCTGATTGGTGAGAACGTAAAGATACAAAGAACTAGGCAAGAGGTGTCTCTCTCTCTCTCTCTCTCTCTCTCTCTATAACGAACCAAAATGAGAGAGAGAGAGAGAGAGAGAGAGAGAGAGAGAGAGAGAGAGAGAGAGAGAGAGAGAGAGAGAGAGAGAGAGAGAGAGAGAGAGAGAGAGAGAGAGAGAGAGAGAGAGAGAGAGAGAGAGAGAGAGAGTTAATGACAATCACACCTCTGCAAGCACCAGTGACAAACAAACACACAGGGCCCTTCATCTCTTCACCCCTGCCGCCTACTCTGTCATTACACTCTCGTTCTCTCCCCCTTCCCCTCATTCACCCTGCCAACCTCACCCTCAACCTTCCTCTTGTCCCTCCTATCCTCCTCCCTTTCATACCTCTGCTATCCTACCTGCCAGCATCTTTCTCACTCTCATCCTCTTCTCCCCTTCCCCTCCCTTCTCTCCTTCCTTTTTCCCACCTCTATCATCTTCCCTTCTACTTCTTCCTCCTTCACTCATTCCTCTTTCTCACATCGACTGTATCTTCCGCTACAGTTGCCCCCCCTCCCTCCCCCCATCACCCTTCCCATGCCAATCCTCTTTCTCGCCTTCCTCTTCCTCACCGTTGCCATCATCCCCGTTAGAGTCGTCCCCATCTACCGTTCCCTTCCCCTTCCCCCTTCTCACCTCCCCCCCTCACGCCGCGCACCCAGACAGCTCCCGCCGCAGTAGTGTTCCCCAGCAGCGCCAACACCTTCAAGTTCAATTAGTGGCCTCATACACCTTTAAGGCAGGGAATTGATTGCTTAATTAGGACGCTATTTGGCTCCCCAGGTGTTAAGGCCGTGCGCGACACCTGCAGACTCCCAGGTAATGATTTAGCGGCGTGGGGACGGAGACACGAGGAGGAGGAGGAGGAGGAGGAGGAGGTTTAGGTGATGTTGCAGGAGGAGCAGGAGGAGGAGGCGGTAAAAAGGGAGAACTCATGAAAATAGGGCGAGAACTATTTCCGGTTTTAATTTTAATTCTGCATTAGCCTCGTAACACACACACACACACACACACACACACACACACACGTCATCCCTCTCTCCTTGCACCGAAGTAAAACGAAACAGTATCCGTCGACTTCGTTTTCTTCCGTGCCGCATTTTTCCCGACAAAGAATGAAGGACGAAGAATTTCACCGTACACTAAAACTTCTTGGAAACGATACCTTAAGGGCAGGATTCTCCGTTGTAAGGGCGTAGGGAAGCGGTTGACGATATACAAGAACATTAATCTTTGTTGTAAGGACACTAAATGCGATGCGGTTGACGGTAACTCTATAGCGCAAAGTTTTTCGTAGTAGCGGTACTGACTACGAAGGGTCTACTGGTCTATGCGTCGCCTCTTCTTTCGCAGTAGATAACACTAGACAGCGAGAGACACAGACACAGCTACAAGTATACTACCGAGGGATCTGTATGTGGCATGGGTAATGTGGGAAAGCCTTAGAGTACGAAACTGAATTACTGAAAGAAGGATAGTAAGAGAGGAAGGAAAGTTGGAGAAGAAAATCAAAGAAGTACTGTAGAGGATACTTAGCAGGAAAGGTAGAAAATAGTTATGAAGGCTGAGAAAAAAGGATAATGGAGCGAGGAAATAAAATGATCAAAGAAAAGTGTTTAGGTAAGAAGAGGAAACAGCTTTTATGAATGGAGAGAAAAATAAGAAAACAGAATGAGGAATAAATAAAAGGAAAGGGAAGTCGCTGCAACATGAAAGAAAGAACGAATATGTGAAAAATGACAAAATTGAAAGAACAGAATGTGAGAGCAGTGTGTGTGTGTGTGTGTGTGTGTGTGTGTGTGTGTGTGTGTGTGTGTGTGTGTGTGTGTGTGTAAAAATGAAAAAGAAGAGAAAGAATAAGATTATTTTGAGCGGAAAAAAGACTAACGCGGAAATATCAGATAAATCCAATGGCCCAAAAAACCATTCAGAGAGAAAGACGAAAATAAAAAGAAACAAAAAACTATACAAAAAAAGACGAGAAAGCTTATACATTATACATTGCTCGTTTGTCATCTCGCTGGACGGAATTACAAAAAAAACACAAAAAAAACTAGCGGCCAGAAGGAGCAAAAAGAAGTAAAAAAAAAAAAAAAATATAGAGGAAGTGAATAACGTAGAAAGAGGCCATTAAAGAATCAACTGTGTTTCCTTATTCCTTACTTTTTATGGATACTTTTTTTCATCTTTTATTCCTCTCCTTTTCTCATCTCTATTCCTCGTTTTTTCCTCACGTTTTTCTTTTTTTTTCTCAAATTTTGTTCATTTTTCCTTATTCCTCACTTTTTATGTTTATTTTATTCCTCCATCTTCCTTCCTTTCCTCTCCTTCCTCTTCTCATCTCTTTTCCTCGTTTTTTCTCACTGCTTTCCTTCTCCTTCATTTTCTCAATTTCCGTTCATTCTTCCTTATTCCTCACTTTTTATGTTTATTTTATTCCTCCATCTTCTTTCCTTTATTCTCCTTCCTCTTCTCACCTCTATTCCTCGTTTTTTCTCACTGCTTTCCTTCTTCTTTTTCTCAATTTTCGTTCATTTTTGCTTATTCCTCACTTTTTATGTTTATTTTTTCCTCCATCTTCTTTCCTCTCCTTCCTCTTCTCACCTCTATTCCTCGTTTTTTCTCACTGCTTTCCTTCTTCTTTTTCTCAATTTTCGTTCATTTTTGCTTATTCCTCACTTTTTATGTTTATTTTTTCCTCCATCTTCTTTCCTCTCCTTCCTCTTCTCATCTCTATTCCTCGTGTTTTTCTCACTGCTTTCCTTTTCCTTCTTTTCTCAGTTTTCGTTCATTTTTGCTCATTTCTTACTTTTTATGTTTATTTTTTTCCTCCATCCTCTTTCCTTTCTTCTCCTTCCCCTTCTCATCTCTATTCAGCTTTTATTCCTCACTGCTTTCCTTCTCTTTCCTTCTTTACTCAATTTTCGTTCATTTTTCCTTATTCCTTACTTTTAATGTTCATTTTTTTCTCCATCTTCCTTCCTTTCCCCTCATTCCTTTTCTCATCCTTCTTCTTCCTTTTCTTTCCCCACTTCTTTCTTTATCCTTTCTTTTCCTTACTTTCCATTCATTTTTCTAGGTCTCATGATTCATTATATATACGTGATTTTCTGCTCGAATTATAAATATTAACTCTCTCGTCATCATCATTATCATCATCATTATCATTATTATTATTAGGATCATTAAACACACAATGGCAAACAAAGGGGCGGCTTCCGTTTCCCTTATATAATTTCTTTACCGTAAACATCATATATCACTAACCCATCCGCCCTTCACCTCCCGCACCCCTCAAGTATCCTAGCCAACAGCCCCCCTTCCCCCTAACCCCTTCGTTCCTCTCCTTGTCTTCTCATTCCTCTTCTATATACCCCATACTAGTCCTCCTCCTTTTTCCCCCCCCTTCTTCTCTTTCCTCCTTTCCATTCCCTTGTCTCCCATTCCTCTTCGCTTCCGTACACAACCCTTCTAGTCCTCCTCCTCCTCCCTCCACTCCTCCTTCCTCCTCCCTACCCTGCTCCTTCTCCTTATCTTCCTCCCTCACACCATAATAAGAAATATGATTTTCTTTTTTCTCGGAGGTAAACTCAGTCCCTCGTTAATCTGTCACGCCCCTCCATAAAAGAGAAGAAAAAACTCCTCCTCCTCCTCCTTTTCCTTTCGCTCCTCCTCCTCCTCCTCCTCATCTTCCTCCTCCTCGTCTATGTCGTCTCCCACGCTTCCGCCAAACCATCGACTAGAAAACACAACAGGAAGCGACTCACAAAGATTAATAAAAGGAGAAAAAAGGAGAAAAAAGGAGAAAAATAAATATGTATACGAGCAGAGGGGAAAAAGATAAGAAACACGGTGTCGTTGATCCCAAACTGAAGCCAGGATGGAGAAGAGAGGGAAAAAGTGTATATATAAAAACAGGAAGCAGAAAACATTGCGAGACCAAACAAGGAAGAAAAGAAAAAAAACAAGGGTCTCTCTACGTCATGGATACTGATCACACACACACACACACACACACACACACACACACACACACACACACACACACACACACACACACACACACTCTTATTACTCTTTCATTACACTCAATTCACATGCAAATTTGAGGCGAATAAAACATGAACAATCAAACAAAATAATAAACATATATAAAAAGAATAGAAAATCAAGTGTTTACACAGGACACGAGTGAAGAAAGGAAGAAAAGGATAGAAAGAAAGAAAGAGAAAATACTAGAACGTGAAGAAAAGGAATAGACAAAGAGACGAAAATACACAAGAAAGAAAAAGGAAAAGAAAGAGGAAAGAGAAAAAAGTAGATAGCAAAAAAAATCCACAAAGAACATGAAAGTGAGGAGAGGAAGAGAAAAAAACGCAAAACATGGAAGAAGAGAAAGACAAGACAACTCCTCCTCACCTTCCATTAATGATCACCACTAAGAGCCAGGGATCGAACAACTATGGCAATGCTTGTGGTACGTACCCAGGGCGAGAGCTGTTTAGTTCCGGAGGCAGAGATGCAGCTACGTCGCAATACTTTGAAGTGCCTCCATATTTCAGTCGACTCCATGGAATAGTCTGCACCTTCTGCCATGTGGAATCTGTAAACGGTTGAATCTTCGCATCTCTGCTTCCATGACGACCACCACCACCATGCAGCACACGCTTGTTCTTGTTCAGACATTTTCAGGTGACATTAGATACTGTTGACTTCAAACCAGACTTGTTTACACATCCTGAAAAGAAACAACAGGATAAGATTCATAGATGACACAACAACACTTAAAACAACATTGCCAACTTAAAACAACAATGCCAAAACAAACAACAATTGCCATTTACTGCACGGAAAATCCTGACTTCGAAGGCTTTTCTTTAGATTGAGAAAACGTCATTTATTTTCAGCCAAGAACCTCAAGTACGGGAAAAGAAAAAAATATATATATATATATATATATATATATATATATATATATATATATATATATATATATATATATATATATATATATATATATATATATATATATATATATATATAAACTATAAACACTGCCTGCGCCAGAACGGGCTGGGCTGACCATCAGGCCCCACCTGAAGAAGCCTTGGGTCGACCATCAGGCCCCACTGGAAGATGCCTACTATGCAATAGGCAAGAACGTAAAGATATATATATATATATATATATATATATATATATATATATATATATATATATATATATATATATATATATATATATATATATATATATATATATATATATGTAGTCGCGCCTACGATGTGTTGTATGTATGAGGGTTACTAATGACGTAAAGTCATATCGTTATGGACTGCACGTAATGTCTTCATGTAATAATGGTATATGTAAGATGGTAAATGTTTGTAATAAGGTAAGATAGTAACTATAATGGTAGGTGGTAATGTAGGGGAATAGGGAATGAAGGAGGTGGAGAAGTGAGGAGGTGGAGAAGAGAGAAGAGAGAGAGGTAACGTGAGAAGGGATATGGGAGGCAATTCATCATCTGGAATGTTATGACACTCGACCTGAGAGGTCACAAAATCCATTAGACGGCCTAGGTCCATCGGACAGAGGCACCCTTGTTGGTCCTGGGGACAATCTGGCCTGAAGGGAGTGAGGGAATAACGGAGAAGGCAGACTGTTAGAGGAAGCAAGAAAGGGAAGACGTGGAGGACGTGTCCTCCGACTTCGCCTTTGCACGACTTGACGAGGGATAGGAGGGTGAGGCTTCCATCCGGAGGCGAGGAGACAAGGGACAAAGCGCAAGTCCGTTGCGGCGGATTACAAGGCTATTATTAGACCCCTCAATAATTGTGAGTATTATTAGTTTGATGTTGTGTCATAGGATAAGGTGACATTTGGTGTATTAGGATAAGATGACATTTGGTGTATCTGATGTAGCTGTAAGTGTTGTATTGTGTTGTCTGACAAGTGTTGATGAGATGTATTCTTTACCTCGCTCAGGTTTACACGCATATTAAAAGCGAGTAAAACAAGACGGGTCTTCTGATTTATCCTGCCCAAGCCGCCACAACGCTAGATATATATATATATATATATATATATATATATATATATATATATATATATATATATATATATATATATATATATATATATATATATATATATATATATATATATATATATATATATAGCAAAAAATAACAATATACAAAGAACATGAAAGTGAGGAGAGGAAGAGAAGAAGAAATACACGAAAGATGGAAGAAGAGAAAGAGAGAGTGGAAGGAAAACAAAGAAATTCCCACAAGAAACGCAGAAATCGATAAGAAAAAAACAACCGAAAAAAAAAACAGAAGAATGATGAAAGCGAAACAGCCAAAGCAATAAAGAAGGAGGGAGTAAAGAAAACCAATAATGAAAGCATGGAAATAATGGATGATAAAACAACGAAAAATATGGAAGCAGAGAAAGGATTATAGAAAATGAGAGGGAGGCCATAATGAAGAGAGAGAGAGAGAGAGAGAGAGAGAGAGAGAGAGAGAGAGAGAGAGAGAGAGAGAGAGAGAGAGAGAGAGAGAGAGAGAGAGAGAGAGAGAGAGAGAGAGAGAGAGAGAGAGAGAGAGAGAGAGAGAGAGAGAGAGAGACGTAGGCCATCAGCAGAGGTCAAGCGAGGTCAATGAAGCTACTGAGGGGAGAGAGGAAGGGAGGGAAGGGTGAAGGGTGGGAGGAAAGGGTGGAGGAAGATAAAGAGAGAGGGAGGATGGGAGGGAGGGAGAGTGGGGGAGGGTAAAAAAAAAGGAGAAGGACACGTGGAAGGGAATTTGGGAGATGAGGGAGAGGGAAGGAAGGCAGTTAGGAGGGAGGGAATGAGAGGAGAGATGGAGGAAAGTATGGGACGAAGAGTAGTAGAGGACGAATGAGGAGAGATTGGGATGGAGGAAAAAGAGAGGAAGGAGAGAGGGAGAGAACACAGGGGAGGAAAACAAAGAAGAATATCGAAATGGTGGAGAAAGAGTAGAAGAGGAAGATGGTGAGGAAAATACGTAGAGGAGAAAGAACAAAGGAAGGGAATAAGGACGAAAGGAAAGATGAGGAAAGAGAAGAAACAAAGGCCGGAGAAAAGCAAACGAGAGAACGCATAAGAGATGAGAGGAGAAAGAACAAAGATGAGGAAAAGTAAGAAAGAAAGAGAAAGAGAAGAGTGGGAAAGCAGGAACTAGAAGGACCACTTGCTGACAAAGAGAACATGGAAGAAAGGAATGAAAATGAGGGAGAAGGGAGTAATGGAAGGAAGGGATGAAAAAAGAGAATGAAAGTGGGAGAGATAACAGTGGAGGAGAGGAGGGTGGGGGAGCGGTGCCAAAAGTTCAGGATAAGACGCCCAATGAGAGAAAGAGGAAACAGAATGGAGATGAGAGAAAATGTGAACTGGAGGAAAATAAAGACAACAAAATAAATAAATACAACAAAAGAGACAAAGAAATAAGAATAAACAGAGAATGAGAGACAAAAAAGACGTAAATTGAAAGGAAAAAAAAGGAAAGAGAAGGAAAGAAACAGAAAAATAAAAAGAATGAAAGAAACAGAATAAAGGAAAGAAAAAAAAACAGATAGAAATTTTAAGACAGAAAGAAATGAAGACATATAAGACGAAAATAAAAAGAAAAGAAACGAAAAAAAGAAAACAGAAATGAAAAAAAAGTTAAAAAAATAATGTCGACAAGGCTTGATTTTTCTATTTAAAAGACATTTGCCATTTTTCCGACCTTTCGATAATGTGATTGAGGTCTTTCTGAATGATTTCGCAGTCGGTCTTTGTGAGGCCATCTCCACCCACCTTGGTGTCATCTGCAAATTTCGATATTGTGGATTTCAGTCCTGATTCTAGGTCATTGATATATATGATAAAGAGGATGGGTCCCAGCACTGACCCTTGAGGCACTCCACTAGTGACTGGTAGCCAATCGGAAGGCTGTCCGTTGAGTAGTACTCGTTGTTTTCTGTCAGTGAGCCAATCTCTTATCCACGCGATCAGATTGGCTCCGATGCCTGCCGAGTGCAGTTTCTTAAGGAGTCGCTCGTGCGATACCTTGTCGAAGGCTTTCTGAAAGTCCAGGTATATAACATCACTGGGAATGTGGGCATCCCAGATCTTATATATACCTTGGAAGAGGTCTAATAAACTCGTTAGGCCGGAGCGCTTGTTTCTGAAGCCATGCTGGGTGTCGGAGATTATATTATTGTTTTCGAGAAACTTAACTAGTTTATCTCTAATAATCTTTTCGAGTATTTTTCCTGCCACTGATGTCAAACTTATGGGCCTGTAGTTTAATGCAACGCTTTTGTCTCCTTTTTTGAAAATCGGTGTTACGTTCGCCATCTTCCAGTCTTCCGGGACCTTGTTTATTGAACTGACCGGTTGAATATGGTAGTGAGTGGTTGAAGTATTTGTTGTTTAAGCTCTTTTAATAACCGTTGGGACAAATTGTCGCGTCCCGTTGACTTGTTCGTGTCGAGTTTGTCCAAGTCCTTTTTTACTTCTTGGTCGCATATTAAGTCAATTTTCAGGGGCGTGATCTCACTCGGCGGGTCAGGGTCCTCGGGAATGGTTTCGATGTCGTCGACTGTGAATACGGATGCGAAGTTACTGTTGAGGATTCTGGCCATCTGTTTACTGTCCTGAGTTACAGATCCAGTCTCGTCTGTCAGGGGACCAATATTGAATTTTCTTTTCTTTTTCGATCTTATGTACGTGAAGAATTTCTTGGAGTTAGTTTTGATTTCGCGCGCTATTTGCTTTTCATAGTTGCGTTTGCTACTCCGAATAAGGCTGCGACAAGCTCTGAGGCTGTTGTGGTACTGTGTGCTGGCTTCGGCCGTAGCATTCTCTTTCATCAAATTATAATTCCTTTTTTTTAGGTTTACTGCCCTTTTTATTTCTCTGGTCATCCACGGTGGATCTACGGCCCCATGTACTCGCCTGGATTTCGTAGGCACTGTAGCCTTCTCTACTTGCAACAGCTAATCTTTGAAGACGTTCCACGCGTTGTCGATTGTATTGTCGGTGATGCCAAGTTGGTCCCAGGTCGTAGGGGGAAGCAGTGCACGGGCTAAGTTGAAATTTCCTTTTTTGTAATCTGGTATCACTGACGGATTATCTACGAGTTTGTGACATATATTGATATTAAAACGGATTAAGTGGTGATCGCACCCATTAAGTTTCTCACCAACTGTACAGTCGCGAATGAGGTCGGGGTCGCTTACTAATACCAGATCCAGCAGATTGTTTTCTCTTGTTGGTTGAGTTACAACTTGAGTGAGGAACGAATCCTCCACCATTTCTATAAGCCTGTTACCCTCTTGATCTCCAGTCATCAGTCCCCAGTCAATGTTAGGGCAGTTAAAGTCCCCAATTATAATTGCTTCCTTGCTTTGTGCTACAGAGTGAATCTCTTCGTAGAGGGCAGTGTCATCGGCTGCCTGTTGTTTCGGAGGCCTGTATACGGTTGCAAGTGTTAGTTTCTTGTTATTTGCGGTTATTTCCACGTAGACAGAATCGTATTTATCTGCGTCCTGTTTGTCTATTTTTATGGCAGGTGTGTACTTTTTACGTAGCAGACTACTCCTCCTTTCTTGTGCTTTCGACTTTTGTGGAAGCTTTCGTACCCAGGGAATGACAGTTCGGATTCTAGATGAGTAGAGTTGGCCCATGTCTCTGTGATGGCTACCACATCTGGTTTCTCTGTTGCAATATACGCCCTAATTTCGTCCTTTTTGGGTATTAAACTACGTGCATTTGTGTACATGATAGAAATGTGGCCGTGACGAGTTGTACCAGTTCGCTTGTCGGAGGCGTCGTAAGTTACACAGTTTCTTGTGAGTCGCACTGACGCTACGGGTTGGTTGATCAAAGGCTGCCTTTGCCGCGTCCTCGCCCGCCGTTTTTTGAAAGGCTTTTCGACAAGCTTTTCACTGCCTCGTCCAGAAGCCTCCCGAGACGCGCCGATCCAACCTCATTCAAGTGTAGTCCATCGTTCCAAAACAAGTCTGGGCGCTCATAGAAGTGATGCCAGGCATTTGTAAACGCCACGCCTTCGTCGTCACAAATTTCCTTCAAACTAGTATTGATGTTGCTCGCTTTGCTGTTGAAGCCGGCGTAAGCACTGATTCTGGGTAGAATTCCAGAAACAATGACGTGAGGGGACTTGGTCTTGTAACGCCGAATGACCTGACGGTATTTTGATAGTAGGGCCTGAGTTTGAGTAGACTGAGCGTCATTTGTCCCCGCGTGAATCAAATAAACTGTGTCTTCCTTCGCGAGTTCCGTGACAGCATCGACAGCTGAAGTAATGTCGTCCAGTTTGGCTCCCGGAATACAATAACGCCTCCGCGTCTCTGTATTCCTGCCGCAGAATTCCGTTAATTGACCTCTAACCAGCGAGTCCCCTACAAGTCTAACAGATGTTTTCAGCTTGTCTGTGCCCCGAAACTGTGTCTAATCTACGCAGACCACAGCAGGAAGAATGGTCTTGTGGCGTCTAATGGATGAGTAGTGAGGAGTGGGAGTGTGGTTAGCGACTGGACGTGGAGGCGTCAGGAGGGCTGGTAGAGGAGAGGGACAAGGGGGAGCCAAGGGAAGATGAGGAAGAGGCGGAAGGGGTTGACTGCGGGGGAGTAGAGGAGGAGGATGTTGAGGATGTGGAGGAGGGGGGAGAAGAAATGTATGAGGAGGTGGCAGAGGCGGAGGAGGAGGAAGGGGCGGAAGGGGTTGACTGGGGAGGAGTAGAGGAGGAGGATGTTGAAGATGTGGAGGAGGGGGGAGAAGAAATGTATGAGGAGGCGGCAGAGGTGGAGGAGGAGGAAGAGGCGGAAGGGGTTGGCTGGGGGGGAGTAGAGGAGGAGGATGTTGAGGATGTGGAGGAGGGGGCAGAGGTGGAGGAGGAGGAAGGGGCGGAAGAGAAGAGTGAGGAAGAAGAAGGGGAGGAGGAAGAGTAGGTCGTGGTGGTGATGGTGGGGTGGGTGGGGGAGGGGGCGGGGGTGATGGCGGTGCTGGTGGTGGAGGGTGAAGAAGGGGGGGTGTTGGCGGCCTGTGGTGATGAGGTGGAGGAGGGAAGGGAGGAGGCGGGGGTGATGGCGGTGCTGGTGGTGGAGGGTGAAGAAGGGGGTGTTGGCGGCCTGTGGTTATGGGGTGGAGGAGGGAAGGGAGGAGGCGGGGGAGGGATGAGAAATGGAGGGGGCTGAGGAGCAGGAGGTATGTGATCTAGTCAAAATTTCGGAGAACGAAGAAGAAAAAGAAGAAGAAGAAGAAGAAGGAGGAGTAGGGAGCTGAGGGAATGACATCATGGTGTCCCAGAGTAACGCATTGGAGCGTTTTAGATCCTCGTTGGTTGTTTGTAGTGCCTGAATACGTAAGTCTAAGACACAGTACCTACACATCGAGTCGCTGGTTTGGTAGTGACTCGCAGCATATTTCTTTGAACAATTACAGCAATTGAAATAGTTGGACGGCATGATTACTTCTTTTTTTATTTACTGTTGCAAGACGATATAACTGTGTGCTTTACAGTTAAGATGAATTTTGTATCCGCGTGGGCTATGGTGAACACGTGGAGGGAGGCGGCTTTAAATCGGTCGAATCACGCGGGAGAGTTTGAGGTGTGGCGTCTATGAGGGCCCACACGTGTTTTCCCTCCGGGATTAAAATTCTCTGGGGGATTAAACTTTTCCTCCTTTTCAAAACAGGTGTGCTGGTATACGGGTCAAGCTTTGTACTTCTACGTTAGTGACAGATTTTCTACGTTAGTTAGACACAAGAAGCTCACTGTCTTTCACTGGGTGCTGTGTTAGGTCGTGTAGTTGTAATCCTACTGAGGAAAGACAGGAAACACAAAAAAGTCGATATATAACTTAACCGCTCAGCTCAGCAGGGAAGTCCTCTCACTGTAAGGTAATCCTCGCAACACTTCAAACACTAGTTAGACGCGTCACAGCACTGAGTTAGACGTTAATTAGTTAGGTTGAGTGGTGCTAAATAAGACAAGTAAACAAGCACAGTTAGTCGTTCGATTTCTGAGATGGCGTACGGGCCTATTTAAGTAACGGTTAATTAAAAACGTGGATGAACGGATTTCAAAAGTTGTGACGTTAAAATGTAACACACGGAGTCGATTCACACACAAAATAACAAGTGTCGTTTCACCAGACGAGGTGAAAAGCAAGGTTAAGATTTGAGCCGCAGCAGCAAGGTCAACGTCCGTCCCTTTGAGGAGGTCAGGCGAGACTGAGGAGGTCAGGCGAGACTGAGGAGGGGGAAGAGGGGGAAGAGGAGGAGGAGGAGGAGGAGGAGGAGGAGGAGGAGGAGGAGGAGGAGGAGGAGGAGGAGGAGGAGGAGGATGTGGAAGAGGAGGATGAGGAGGAGGAGTAGGAGGATGAGGAGGAAGAGGAGGAGGAGGAGGAAGAGGAGGAGGAGGAGGAAGAGGAGGAGGAAGAGGAGGAGGAGGAGGAGGAGGAGGAGGAGGAGGAGGAGGGGGAAGAGGAAGAGGAGGAGGAGGAGGAGGAGGAGGAGGAGGAGGAGGAGGAGGAGGAGGAGGAAGAAGAGTAGGAGGAGGAAGAAGAGGAGGAGGATGAGGAGGAGGAGGAGTATACATTAAACTACAATAGAGTCCAGCACATGATAGGGCCATGGTGAATCCATATCAGGAGTCTAGTACATGATCAGGCCTTGGTGAAAACATATCAGGAGTCCAGCACATGATCAGGCCGTGGTGAACACATATCACGAGTCCAGCACATGATGAGGGAGTGGTGAGCTCTTACCACGAGTCCAGCACATGATCATTCCGTGGTGAACTCATACCACGAGTCTAGCACTTGATGAGTCCGTGTTGAATTCATCCCACGAGTCTAGCATATGATCGGGTTATGTTGAATCCATATAACGAGTCTAGTACATGATGATGCCGTTGTGAATCCATATGACGAGTCTAGCACATTATCAGGCCGTGGTGAATACATATGACGAGTGTAGCACATGATGAGGCCGTGATGTACTCTTACCACAAGTCTAGCACATGATGAGGCAGTGGTGAGCTCCTAGCACGAGTGTAGCACCTTTTCGGGCCATGGTGAACTCCTAGCACGAGTGTAGCACATGATGAGGCCATGGTGAAAACCTATCACGAGTCCAGCACATGATGAGGCCGTGGTGAGCACATATCATGAGTCCAGCACATGATGAGGCCGTGGTGAATTGATACGACGAGTGTAGCACATGATCGGGCCATGGTGAACTCATAACACGAGTCTAGCACATGATCAGGCCGTGGTTAACTCATAGCACGAGTGTAGCACATGATCGGGTCGTGGAAAACACATATCACGAGTCCAGCATATGATGAGGCCGTGGTTATCTCATACCACGAGTCTAGCACATGATGAGGCCGTGGTTATCTCATACCACGAGTCTAGCACATGATCGGGCCATGGTGACTATATATCACGAGTCTAGTACATGATGAGGCCGTGTTGAATCCATATCACGAGTCTAGCACATGATGAGGCCGTGGTGTACTTATACCATAAGTCTGGTCGTCGAAAACACTTTTCACGAGTCCAGCACATGATGAGGCAATGATGAAGTCATACCACGAGTCTAGTACATGATCAGGGCGTGGTGAATCCATATCACGAGTCTAGCACATGATGAGATCGTGGTGAAGTCATACCACTAGTCTAGTACATGATAAGGCCGTGGTGAACACATATAACGAGTACAACTCATGATGAGGAAGTTGTGAACACATATCACGAGTCCAGCACATGATGAGGTAGTGGTGAACTCATACCCCGAGTGTAGCACATGATCGGGCCGTGGTGAACTCATACCACGAGTCTAGTACATGATCAGGCCGTTGTGAATCCATATCACGAGTCTAGCACATGATGATGCCGTGGTGAACGCATCCCACGAGTGTAGCACATGATCGGGCCGTTGTGAATATATATGACGAGTCTAGCACATGATGATGCCGTGGTGAACTCATACCACGAGTCTAGTACATGATCAGGCCGTTGTGAATCCATATCACGAGTCTAGCACATGATCAGGCCGTGGTGAACAGATATCACGAGTGTAGCACATGATCAGGCCGTGGTGAACAGATTTATTTATTTATTTATTTTTTTACAGCTAAGGAGACAGCTCAAGGGCGCAAAGAAAAAAAAAGAAAAAAAGGCCCGCTACTCACTGCTCCCGAACAGAGGTTAAAGGAGTGTCCAAAATCAAGGTTAATTTCGGGAGGAGAGGTGTCCTGATACCCTCCTCTTGAAAGAGTTCAAGTCGTAGGCAGGAGGAAATACAGATGAAGGAAGATTGTTCCAGAGTTTACCAGCGTGAGGGATGAAAGAGTGAAGATGCTGGTTAACTCTTGCATAAGGGGTTTGGACAGTATAGGGATGAGCATGAGTAGAAAGTCGAGTGCAGCGGGGCCGCGGGAGTGGGGGAGGCATGCAGTTAGCAAGTTCAGAAGAGCTGTCAGCGTGGAAATATCGATAGAAGATAGAAAGAGAGGCAACATTGCGGCGGAATTTAAGAGGTAGAAGACTATCAGTATGAGGAGGAGAGCTGATGAGACGAAGAGCCTTAGCCTCCACTCTGTCCAGAAGAGCTGTGTGAGTGGAGCCCCCCCACACATGAGATGCATACTCCATACGAGGGCGGACAAGGCCCCTGTATATGGACAGCAACTGTGCAGGGGAGAAGAACTGGCGGAGACGGTACAGAACGCCCAGCCTCGAGGAAGCTGATTTAGTAAGAGATGAGATATGAAGTTTCCAGTTGAGATTTTGAGTTAAGGATAGACCGAGGATGTTTAGTGCTGAGGTGGGTGATAGCTGGGTGTTGTCAAAGAATAGGGGATAGTTGTTTGGAAGATTGTGTCGAGTGGATAGGTGGAGAAACTGTGTTTTTGAGGCGTTGAAGGACACCAGGTTCTTCTTGCCCCAATCGGAAATAATAGTAAGGTCTGAGGCTAAGCGTTCTGCAGCCTCCAGCCTTGAGTCGTTAAGTTCCTGAAGGGTGGGTCTTCTATTAAAAGAAGTTGAATAATGCAGAGTGGAATCATCGGCGTAGGAATGGATAGGACAGTTCGTTTTGGAAAGAAGATCATCAATGAACAACAGAAAAAGAGTGGGAGATAGGACAGAACCCTGTGGGACACCACTGTTAATAGATTTAGAGGAAGAACAGTGACCGTCTACCACGGCAGAAATAGAACGGTCAGAAAGGAAACTGGAGATAAAGGTACAGAGAGAAGGATAGAAACCGTAGGAGGGTAGTTTAGAAAGCAAAGATTTGTGCCAGACCCTATCAAAAGCTTTGATATGTCCAGCGCAATAGCAAAAGTTTCACCGAAACGGCTAAGAGAGGATGACCAAGAGTCAGTTAAGAAGGCTAGGAGATCACCAGTAGAACGCCCCTTGCGGAACGCATACTGGCGATCAGATAGAAGGTCAGAAGTGGAAAGGTGCTTTTGAATCTTCCGGTTAAGGATTGATTCAAAAGCTTTAGATAGACAAGAAAGTAAAGCAATAGGACGGTAGTTTGAGGGATTGGAGCGGTCACCCTTCTTAGGTACAGGCTGTATGAAGGCATACTTCCAGCAAGAAGGAAAGGTAGATGTTGACAGGCAGAGGCGAAAGAGTTTGACCAGGCAGGGTGACAGCACGGAGGCACAGTTTTTAAGGACAATAGGAGGCACTCCATCAGGTCCATAAGCCTTCTGAGGATTGAGGCCAGAGAGGGCATAGAAAACATCATTTTGAAGAATCTTTATAACAGGCATAAAGGAGTCAGAGAGGGGATGAGTAGGAGGAATATGCCCAGAATCGTCCAGAGTGGAGTTTTTAGAAAAAGTTTGAGAGAAGAGTTCAGCCTTAGAGATAGATGAGACGGCAGTGTTGCCGTCAGGACTGAGGAGTGGAGGGAAAGATGAAGAAGTGAAGTTGGAGGAGATGTTTTTGGCTAGATGCCAGAAGTCACGGGAAGAGTTAGAGAAAGCAAGGTTTTGACATTTTCTATTAATGAAAGAATTTTTGGTTAGTCGGAGAATAGATTTGGCACGATTTCGGGCAGAAATGTAAAGTTCATAATTCACGAGTCACGCACATAATATCACGAGTGTAGCACATGATCAGGCCGTGGTGAACAGATATCACGAGTGTAGCACATGATCAGGCCGTGGTGAACTCATAGCACGAGTGTAGCACATGATCGGGGTGTGGTGAAGACATATCACGAGTCTAGCACATGATTAGGCCGTGGTGAACAGATATATATCAAGTGTTGAGCACATGATCAGGCCGTGGTGAGCTCATAGCACGAGTGTAGCACATGATCTGGCCATGGTGAACTCATAGCACGAGTGTAGCACATGATCGGGGTGTGGTGAAGACATATCACGAGTTGAGCACATGATCAGGCCGTGGTTAAGTCATACCACGAGTGTAGCACATGATCGGGGTGTGGTGAAGACATATCACGAGTTGAGCACATGATCAGGCCGTGGTTAAGTCATACCACGAGTGTAGCACATGATCGGGGTGTGGTGAAGACATATCACGAGTTGAGCACATGATCAGGCCGTGGTTAAGTCATACCACGAGTGTAGCACATGATCAGGCCGTGGTGAACTCATAGCACGAGTGTAGCACATGATCGGGGTGTGGTGAAGACATATCACGAGTGTAGCACATGATCAGGCCGTGGTTAAGTCATACCACGAGTGTAGCACATGATCAGGCCGTGGTGATTACGTATGACGAGTGTAGCACATGATCAGGCCTTGGTGAATACAAATTATGAGTCTAGCACATGATCAGGCCGTGGTAAATACGAATTCCAGCTACTCCCATTAGCCCCCCACCATAACCGTTAACCCCCGCCCCTTTTAATTATCAGCACGCAATTTACTGAGCCCATTTACCCTTTATTCGATACAGAACATGACCTAATTACGAATTCCACCTACTCCCAATAGCCCCCCCCCTTACCCTAGCTCCCCGCCCCCTCTGATCATCACCACACAATTTACTGAGCCCATTTACCCCTTATTCGCCACCGAACATGACCTGATTACGAATTCCACCTACTCCCATTCCCCCCCCCCCCTCCGTTACCGTTAACCCCCGCCCTTTTTAATTATCAGCACGCAATTTAATGAGCCCATTTACCCTGTATTCGCCACCGAACATGACCTAATTACGAATTCCACCTACTCCCATTACCCCCCCCCCCCATTATTATTGAGCCCCGCCCCCTCTAATTATCACCACGCAATTTACTGAGCCCATGAACCCCCTACTCGACACCCCATATGACCTTTTTCCGAATTGTAGTATCTAGATCTTCTTCCTCTTCTTGAGGCCTTATAACGGAGCTATATACAGTAGGAGGAGGAGGAGGAGGAGGAGGAGAAGGAGGAGGAGGAGGAGGAGGAGGAGGAGGAGGAGGAGGAGGAGGAGGAGGAGGAGGAGGAGGAGGAGGAGGAGGAAGAGGAGGAGGAGGAGGAGGAGGAGGAAGAGAAGAAGGAGGAGGAGGAGGAGGAGGAGGAGAAGGAAGAGGAGGAGGATGAGTAGGAGGAGGCGGAGGAGGAGGAGGAGGAGGAGGAGGAGGAGGAGGAGGAGGAGGAGGAGGAGGAGGTGGAGGAGGAGGTGGAGGAGGAGGAGGAGGTGGAGGAGGAGGTGGAAGAGGAGTAGGAGGAAGAGGAGGAGGAGGAACACAAAGCAACACAAAGGAAGAACAAACAACAGCAGACCTGCTGGTCCTTACGAGGTTGTTTGTGACAAGCTACACTATCTAATCAAAGGTGGAAGATGAAGGACAGCAAAGGCGAAGGCTCCTCCCCACCCCCCCATCCCTCCAGCCAAAGCTGGCAGGAAAGGAAAAAGAACCATGCAGCATGGAAAAACTGCATGGAATTTATGTAGGAAAGAGGAAAGAACTACCATTACTGCTACCACTAACCGGGCGATAAAAGCGGACAAGGACACCTGTATTCGAAAGAACTTAACGTTATTACGACAATGAGTAATATCTTAGTTGCTGGTTGGATTCAAAACACTTGTCTAATCTATTCTTGAAGGCCGTAACTGTTGTACTTTCAACGACATCACAAGGTAGAGAGTTCCAAACATTAACAACTCGATTGAAGAAGAAGTGTTTAGCTTCGTGCGACGATAATCTTTTACCACTTATCTTCAAATTGTGATTTCTTCTTGTTCTATTTGATCGATCAATTGTAAAGTAATCTTCCGCATTAATATCACTGAATCCTTTAAACATTTTAAACACTTCTATTAGATCGCCTCGCATTCTTCGTTTTGATAGGCTGAATAAATTTACTTCTTTAAGCCTTGTTCATATGACAAATTTCTCAACCTAGGAATCATCTTTGTTACTCTTCGTTGGACCCGTTCCAGCTTTTCTATGTCTTTTCTGTAGTAGGGAGACCAAAACTGTACACAGTACTCTAGACGGGGTCGAACCAACGAATTATACAGTTTTAATATTACTTTTTCCGATTTATTATTAAAGACTCGTCCGATGAAGCCAACCAATTTGTTTGCAGTTTTAACTACCTCTGAACAATGCTGACCGGGCTTTAAATCGCTTGATATAGTGATTCCAAGATCCTTTTCTTTACTTACTGCAGAAAGTTGTTGGCCATTCATTACGTACCGAACGCGATTGTTATTTTTTCCGATGTGCAACACTTTACATTTCTCAACGTTAAATTTCATTTGCCATTGATTGGCCCAACGTGCAAGTCGATCTATATCTGATTGTAAAGCTTCTTCGTCGAGTATCGCAGTTACTTTACTAGCAATTTTTGTGTCATCAGCAGATTTTGATACTTTGCAAGTGAGCCCATCATCGATATCATTAACATAAATTAAGAAGAGCATGGGGCCAAGCACTGATCCTTGAGGTACGCCGCTTTTGACATCGAGCCACTTAGATGTAACACCGTTTAGAACTACTCTCTGTTTCCGCTCAGAGAGCCAGTCCGCAAGCCAATTGTGAATGTTACCCGAGATACCGTGCGCCAGTAGTTTGCTGAGCAATCGTTGGTGGGGGACCTTATCAAATGCCTTTTGAAAATCCAAATATATGATATCTACTGATCTGCTTTCATCAAACACCTCAAAAATATAGTGAAAAAATTCAAGTAAGTTAATCAAACACGAACGTTTACTATGGAAGCCATGTTGCGAATTATTTATCATATTATTTCCTTCGAATAATTTCACCATATTGTCGCGAATGATAGTCTCCATTAACTTACAAACAATAGATGTCAGGCTAATTGGTCGATAGTTTCCTGGATGAGACTTGTCCCCCTTTTTGAAAATTGGTGTGACATTTGGAAGTTTCCAATCCGACGGAACTTTTCCAGCTGTTAAAGATTTATTGAATATGATGGAGAGCGGTTTACAAATGTGATGTTTGATTTCTTTTAAGACCCTAGGGGTAATTTTGTCTGGACCAGGAGCTTTGCTTACTTTAATCTTTTCAATTGTACGTAAAATGTCACTTTCTGCGATGAGCACGCCACTTAACATCTTTTCGGTCCTTCTAACCTCCGGCGGTTGAGGTGATAAACAATCTTCGTCGGTAAATACGGATGCGAAAAAGTTATTTAGGATTGTAGCCATTTCATTTTCATCGTTCGTGTGGTTACCATTTTCATTGGCAAGCGGTCCGATACCCCAAGTGAGTGACTTTTTATTATTTACATAGCTGAAAAATTCTTTAGGATTAGATTTACTTGTTTCCGCTATATATTCTTCAAGATTTTTCTTGCTTCGTTTTATTAATTTCTTGGTTTCGCGGCGAATTCTGTCCAACTCTAGTTTGTCAGCCTCGCTCTGAGATGATATGTACCTACTGTATACGCGTTTTTTAAGAGATAGGCTATTTTGAATTTCGTTATTCCACCATTTGGGTTTCTTCTTAGAAGCTGAACGTCTGTTACGATAGGGTACGCATATGCTTATGGCATTGTTCAATATTGTGGTGAAGTCCCCCCAAGATTTATCAATATCTGTTTCCGCCGTGATTGCAGTCCAGTCAGAATTATTTAGAATTGATCGGAGTCTTGCAAAATTCGGTCTCTGGTAATCAGGCACCTTTTCTTTACTAGGAGTTACTTTACTTTCTTTCATATTGATGCTGAATGTGATTGTTCGGTGATCGCTAGAACTAAAAATTGGACCAACATTTACTTCGTTAACTAGATCAGCTGTCGTTGAAAAGATAAGGTCAAGTATATTATTTTCCCGAGTCGGTTCTTGAACGTGTTGATGAAAATCACTTTCTAGTAAATTTGTGTACAGGTCGAGCCCTGTATGACAGTTTAACGGTTTACCCCATCTTTTCACTGGCAAGTTAAAGTCCCCAACAATTACTGCCTCGCAACTGCTACTTGTTTCTAATAATAATTCACTTAATGCGTGGTCGATATCAAGAGTCTGCCTTGGCGGTCTGTAGATAAGTCCAATTACTATTTTACGAGATTTATTTTTAATTTCAATGAAGACCGTGTCTACATTGGTTATAATATCTGTTTTCACGGATACTGGATGGAGAGAGTTGTGGATATAAAAGATAACGCCTCCACCCTGTCTGTTCTCTCTTTCATGACTAAAAATGGTATAACCCGGTAATCTATATTCCGCAATGAAATCTCTATTTGAAGTGTCTATCCAAGATTCTGTGACTCCGATGATGTGATAATGATTTGTAGCTGCGAGGACTTCTAAGTCTTCAAATTTGTTACGTAGGCTACGAGCGTTTAAATAGCAAGCTTTAATGTGATTCGAGTCGGGAGTTTTTCGGGTTGAGTGCACCCTTACGGTGGAGCTGCTGGTGTTCTCGCCTCCGCGTTTTTTGGCTTTCGAAGGGCCACTTGGTCACAGAGCAGCCTCCCGAAACGGGCTGCTCCAACAGGGTTTAAGTGAATGCCATCAGGAAGGAACAAGTCCGAATTGTAGTAAAAATTGTTCCACAAGTTAGCGAACTGGACGTTTTCTTGTGAGCAAAGGGACTGAAGTCTGTTGTTTGTGCTGAAGGCCTTACTGTAAAAGCTAGATTCGGCACCGACCCTCGGGAGGATTCCTGAGATTATGATGTTACTGGCATCCATTTTACGTTTATACTGCTTGATCATGCGGCGGTATTTCTCAAGCAGTTCCTCAGAAAGGGTTGTCTTTACGTCATTTGTCCCCGCGTGAATGACAAAGAGGGTGTTTCGGTCGGCATTTCTCGTGACATCATCGCACGCTGCGGTGATGTCGTCCAGTCTGGCACCTGGATAGCAGTAACGTTTTCTGCGGCCGTTTGATGAACGACCACAGAACTCAACCAGCTGGCCACGCACCATGGAGTCCCCAACTAGGCGAATCTCGAATTCATCCTCCATGGTGTCTGCCAGCACCTGGAACCTATTGAAGGTAGTGGGGGTCAGTAAATCCTTGGTTGCTTGCTTCGGTTTGGCTCCATTCCTTACAGGTTGGAACCCGACATCCTGTGAAGCAGGAAGAGGAGGGGGAAGAGGAAGAGGAGAAGGAGGAGAGGGAGGAGGAAGAGGAGGCGTAAGGGGAAGAGGAAAAGGAGGAGGAGGAGGAGGAGGAGGAGGAGGAGGAGGAGGAAGAAGAGAAGGAGGAGGAAGAGGAGGAGGAGACGAAGGAGGAGGATGAGGAAGAGGAGGAGGAGGAGGAGGAGGAGGAGGAGGAGGAGGAGGAGGAAGAAGAGTAGGAGGAAGAGGAGGAGGAGGAAGAGGAAGAGGAGGAGGAGGAGGAAGAGGAGGAGGAGGAGGAGGAAGAAGACAAGGAGGAGGAGGAGGAGGAGGAGGAGGAGGAGGAGGAGGAGGAGGAGGAGAAGGAGGAAGAGATGGAGGAGGAGGAGGAGGAAGAGAAGGAGGAGGAGAAGGAGGAGGAGGAGGAGGAGGAGGAGGAGGAGGAGGAGGACGAGGAGGAGGAGGAGGAGGAAGAGGAGGAGGAGGAGGAGGAGGAGGAGGAGGAGGAGGAGGAAGAAGAGAAGGAGGAGGAGGAGGAGGAGGAGGAGGAGGAACGGGAGCAGGATGAAGAGGAAGAAGAGATGGAGGAGGAGGAGGGGAAGAAAGAGGATGAGGAGGAGGATGAGGAGGAGGAGGATGAGGAGGAGGAGGAGGAGGAGGAGGAGAAGGAGGAGGAAGAGGAAGAAGAGAAGGAGGAAGAGGAGGGGGAGGAGGGTGAGGAGGAGGAGGAGGAGGAGGAGGAGGAAGAGGAGGATGAGGAGGAGGATGAAGAGGAGGAGGAGGAGGAGGAAGAGGAGGAGGAGGAAGAGGAGGAGGAGGAAGAGGAGGAGGGGGAAGAGGAGGAGGAGGAGGAGGAGGAGGAGGAGGAGGAGGAGGAGGAGGGGGAAGAGGAAGAGGAGGAGGAGGAGGAGGAGGAGGAGGAGGAGGAGGAGGAGGAGGAGGAGAAGGAGAATAAGGAGGAGGAGGAAGAAGAGAAGGAGGAGGAAGAGGAGGAGGAGGAGACGAAGGAGGAGGATGAGGAAGAGGAGGAGGAGGAGGAGGAGGAGGAGGAGGAGGAGGAAGAAGAGTAGGAGGAGGAAGAAGAGGAGGAGGAGGAGGAGGAGGAGGAGGAGGAGTATACATTAAACTACAATAGAGTCCAGCACATGATAGGGCCATGGTGAATCCATATCAGGAGTCTAGTACATGATCAGGCCTTGGTGAAAACATATCAGGAGTCCAGCACATGATCAGGCCGTGGTGAACACATATCACGAGTCCAGCACATGATCGGGCCATGGTGACTATATATTACGAGTCTAGTACATGATGAGGCCGTGTTGAATCCATATCACGAGTCTAGCACATGATGAGGCCGTGGTGTACTTATACCATAAGTCTGGTCGTCGAAAACACTTTTCATGAGTCCAGCACATGATGAGGTCGTGGTAAAATCATACCACGAGTCTAGTACATGATCAGGGCGTGGTGAATCCATATCACGAGTCTAGCACATGATGAGGTCGTGGTGAAGTCATACCACTAGTCTAGTACATGATAAGGCCGTGGTGAACACATATAACGAGTACAACTCATGATGAGGTGTAGCACATGATCGGGCCGTTGTGAATATATATGACGAGTCTAGCTCATGATGATACCATGGTAAACACACATGACGAGTCTAGCACATGATTAGGCCGTGGTGAACAGATATATATCAAGTGTTGAGCACATGATCAGGCCGTGGTGAGCTCATAGCACGAGTGTAGCACATGATCTGGCCATGGAGAACTCATAGCACTAGTGTAGCACATGATCGGGGTGTGGTGAAGACATATCACGAGTTGCGCACATGATCAGGCCGTGGTTAAGTCATACCACGAGTGTAGCACATGATCGGGGTGTGGTGAAGACATATCACGAGTTGAGCACATGATCAGGCCGTGGTGAACTCATAGCACGAGTGTAGCACATGATCGGGGTGTGGTGAAGACATATCACGAGTTGAGCACATGATCAGGCCGTGGTTAAGTCATACCACGAGTGTAGCACATGATCAGGCCGTGGTGATTACGTATGACGAGTATAGCACATGATCAGGCCTTGGTGAATACATATTATGAGTCTAGCACATGATCAGGCCGTGGTAAATACGAATTCCAGCTACTCCCATTACCCACCCCCCATAACCGTTAGCCCCCGCCCCTTTTAATAATCAGCACGCAATTTACTGAGCCCATTTACCTTTTATTTGATGCATAACATGACCTAAATATGAATTCCACCTACTCCCAATAGCCCCCCCCCTTACCCTAGCCCCCCGCCCCCTCTGATCATCACCACACAATTTACTGAGCCCATTTACCCCTTATTCGTCACCGAACATGACCTGATTACGAATTCCACCTACTCCCATTCCCCCGCCCCCTCTCCGTTACCGTTAACCCCCGCCCTTTTTAATTATCAGCACGCAATTTACTGAGCCCATTTACCCTGTATTCGCAACCGAACATGACCTAATTACGAATTCCACCTACTCCCATTACCCTCCCCACCCCATTATTATTGAGCCCCGCCCCCTCTAATTATCACCACGCAATTTACTGAGCCCAAGAACCCCCTACTCGACACCCCATATGACCTTTTTCCGAATTGTAGTATCTAGATCTTCTTCCTCTTCTTGAGGCCTTATAACGGAGCTATATACAGTAGTAGGAGGAGGAGGAGGAGAAGGAGGAGGAGGAGGAGGAGTAGGAGGAGGAGGGTGAGGAGGAGGAGGAGGAGGAGGAGGAGGAGGAGGAGGAGGAGGAGGAAGAGGAGGAGGAAGAAGAGAAAGATGAGAAGGAGGAGGAGGAGGAGGAGGAGGAGGAAGAGGAGGAGGAGGTGGAGGAGGAGGTGGAAGAGGAGTAGGAGGAAGAGGAGGAGGAGGAGGAGGAAGAGAAGGAGGAGGAGGAGGAGGAGGAAGAGGAAGGAGAGGAGGAGTAGGAGGGAGTAGGAGGAGGAGGAGGAGGAGTATGAGTAGGAGGAGGAGGAGGAGGAGGAGGAGGAGGAGGAGCAGGAGGAAGAGGAGGAGGAAGAGGAGGAGGAGGAGGTGGAAGAGGAATAGGAGGAAGAGGAGGAGGAGGAGGAAGAGAAGAAGGAAGGAAGGAGGAGGAGGAGGAGGAGGAGGAGGAGAAGAGGAGGAGGAGGAAAATGAGGAGAAGGAGGAGGAGGAGGAGGAGGAGGAGGAGAAGGAAGAGAAGGAGGAGGAGGAGGAATAGGTGGAGGAGGAGGAGGAGGAGGAGGAGGAGGAGGAGGAGGAGGAGGAGGAGGAGGAGGAGGAGGAGGAGGAGGAGTAGGAGTAGGAGGAGGAAGAGGAAGAGGAAGAAGAGAATGAGGATGAGGAGGATGATGATGATGATGAGGAGGAGGAGGAAGTGGAAGAGGAGGAGGAGGAGGAGGAGGAGGAGGAGGAGGAAGAGGAGGAGGAGGAAGAGGAAGAGGAGGAGGAGGAAGAAGGGAAGGAGCAGGGGGAGAAGGGGAAGGAGGAGGAGGAGGAGGAGGAGGAGGAGGAGGAGTAGGAGGAGGAGGTGGAGGAGGAAGAGGAGGAGGAGGAGGAGGAAGAGGAGGAAGAAAAAGAGAAAGATGAGAAGGAGGAGGAAGAAGAGTAGGAGGAGGAAGAAGAGGAGGAAGAGAAGGATGAGGAGGAGGAAAAGTATAAATTAAACTACAATAGAGTCCAGCACATGATAGGGCCATGGTGAATCCATATCAGGAGTCTAGTACATGATCAGGCCTTGGTGAAAACATATCAGGAGTCCAGCACATGATCAGGCCGTGGTGAACACATATCACGAGTCCAGCACATGATGAGGGAGTGGTGAGCTCTTACCACGAGTCCAGCACATGATCATTCCGTGGTGAACTCATACCACGAGTCTAGCACTTGATGAGTCCGTGTTCAGTTCATCCCACGAGTCTAGCATATGATCGGGTTATGTTGAATCCATATAACGAGTCTAGTACATGATGATGCCGTTGTGAATCCATATGACGAGTCTAGCACATTATCAGGCCGTGGTGAATACATATGACGAGTGTAGCACATGATGAGGCCGTGGTGTACTCATACCACAAGTCTAGCACATGATGAGGCAGTGGTGAACTCCTAGCACGAGTGTAGCACCTTTTCGGGCCATGGTGAACTCATAGCACGAGTGTAGCACATGATGAGGCCGTGGTGAAAACCTATCACGAGTCCAGCACATGATGAGGCCGTGGTGAACACATATCATGAGTCTAGCACATGATGAGGCCGTGGTGAATTGATACGACGAGTGTAGCACATGATCGGGCCATGGTGAACTCATAACACGAGTCTAGCACATGATCAGGCCGTGGTTAACTCATAGCACGAGTGTAGCACATGATCGGGTCGTGGAAAACACATATCACGAGTCCAGCATATGATGAGGCCGTGGTTATCTCATACCACGAGTCTAGCACATGATGAGGCCGTGGTTATCTCATACCACGAGTCTAGCACATGATCGGGCCATGGTGACTATATATACTTCATATCTCATCTCTTACTAAATCAGCTTCCTCGAGGCTGGGCGTTCTGTACCGTCTCCGCCAGTTCTTCTCTCCTGCACAGTTGCTGTCCATATACAGGGGCCTTGTCCGCCCTCGTATGGAGTATGCATCTCATGTGTGGGGGGGCTCCACTCACACAGCTCTTCTGGACAGAGTGGAGGCTAAGGCTCTTCGTCTCATCAGCTCTCCTCCTCATACTGATAGTCTTCTACCTCTTAAATTCCGCCGCAATGTTGCCTCTCTTTCTATCTTCTATCGATATTTCCACGCTGACTGCTCTTCTGAACTTGCTAACTGCATGCCTCCCCCCCTCCCGCGACCCCGCTGCACTCGACTTTCTACTCATCCTCATCCCTATACTGTCCAAACCCCTTATGCAAGAGTTAACCAGCATCTTCACTCTTTCATCCCTCACGCTGGTAAACTCTGGAACAATCTTCCTTCATCTGTATTTCCTCCTGCCTACGACTTGAACTCTTTCAAGAGGATGGTATCAGGACACCTCTCATCCTGTATTTGATCTTCCTTTCGGCCACCTCTTTTGTTTTACTTTAGGAGCAGCGAGTAGCGGGCTTTTTTTTTTTATTATTGTTTTCATTTTGTGTGTGCCCTTGAGCTGCCTCCTTTGTTGTAAAAAAAAAAAAAAAAAATATCACGAGTCTAGTATATGATGAGGCCGTGTTGAATCCTTATCACGAGTCTAGCACATGATGAGGCCGTGGTGTGCTTATACCATAAGTCTGGTCGTCGAAAACACTTTTCACGAGTCCAGCACATGATGAGGCCGTGGTGAAGTCATACCACGAGTCTAGTACATGATCAGGGCGTGGTGAATGCATATCACGAGTCCAGCACATGATGAGGTAGTGGTGAACTCATACCCCGAGTGTAGCACATGATCAGGCCGTGGAGAACTCATACCCCGAGTCTAGCACATGATGATGCCGTGGTAAACACACATGACGAGTCTAGCACATGATTAGGCCGTGGTGAACAGATATCACGACTTGAGCACATGATCAGGCCGTGGTGAACACATATAACGAGTCTAGTACATGATCAGGCCGTTGTGAATCCATATCACGAGTCTAGCACATGATGATGCCGTGGTGAACGCATCCCACGAGTGTAGCACATGATAGGGCCGTTGTGAATATATATGACGAGTCTAGCACATGATAATGCCGTGGTAAGCACACATGACGAGTCTAGCACATGATTAGGCCGTGGTGAACAGATATCACGAGTTGAGCACATGATCAGGCCGTGGTGAACTCATAGCACGAGTGTAGCACATGATCTGGCCATGGAGAACTCATAGCACGAGTGTAGCACATGATCGGGGTGTGGTGAAGACATATCACGAGTTGAGCACATGATCAGGCCGTGGTTAAGTCATACCACGAGTGTAGCACATGATCAGGCCGTGGTGATTACGTATGACGAGTGTAGCACATGATCAGGCCTTGGTGAATTCATATGATGAGTCTAGCACATGATCAGGCCGTGGTAAATACGAATTCCAGCTACTCCCATTACCCACCCCCCATAACCGTTAACCCCCGTCCCTTTTAATTATCAGCACGCAATTTACTGAGCCCATTTACCCTTTATTCGATACAGAACATGACCTAACTACGAATTCCACCTACTCCCAATAGCCTTCCCCCTTACCCTAGCCCCCCCGCCCCCTCTCATCATCACCACACAATTTACTGAGCCCATTTACCCCTTATTCGCCACCGAACATGACCTGATTACGAATTCCACCTACTCCCATTCCCCCCCCCCTCCGTTACCGTTAACCCCCGCCCTTTTTAATTATCACCACGCAATTTACTGAGCCCATGAACCCCCTACTCGACACCCCATATGACCTTTTTCCGAATTTTAGTATCTAGATCTTCTTCCTCTTCTTGAGGTCTTATAACGGAG